>NW_006205007.1:1653851-1655196 GCF_000334495.1 Tupaia belangeri chinensis
TATATATATATATATATGAAAGAGTATTCCTTAGAGTTTTCTCTTGCCTGATATTTTAGATTAAAAACTTGTACTTTATGGACTCCACTTCTTTCATGTATAGTCTGTTCTCGAGTCCTCTAAGTTTCTTCTTCTCATTAATTTTTTCATTATTCATCCCCTCCTTCCTTCTACTATCCTTTTTTTTGCTCCTTTTTCCCCTTTTTTTTCCCCCAAATGCTCCTGCCCTCCCTTTTTGTTCATTATAGCAAAAACCCAATCAGCTCAGCTATTGTAGTAGGAGCTGTGGTGGCGAGTATAGAAACTGTGGATAAAGAGGCATTAGTAAGCAAGAAAGCTTTTCTTCTTGACCTCTTATATTTGATAAAAACCATCTATGCTCCAAGCCTAGCTTATCTTATTTTATATCAACTTTAATCTTCCTTTACACACTATGTTTACATTGTTATGTTCATATTATTCCTTAGTTTATCTGGTCTTTCATTACTAACTGTGAAACCTAGCTATTTATGACATTTTGTAAATCATGTTTCCCTGAAACTAAAACAATGTATTAGCTTTAATTTAAAACAGTACTTGTAAGGAAGAAAAGCCAAACTTGCTATTAGGTATTGTGTTCTGTCACAGATTTGAAATTAGTTAATTCTATCTTTTCCAGATTTATAAAATAGAAGACTAATAAGGGAAAAGTAGCAAAACACAGAATAAAATAGAAGAATAAGAAGGAAAATAGAATAAAATAAATAGGATAAAATAGAAGAATGAAATGAAAATAGAATAAAATAGAAGAATAATAAGGGAAAAGTAGTAAAACACAGAATCACATTCTAAAAAATTTTTAAAAAGAATAATTTCTAGAACCTCTAAAAATATTGGCTTGAGCTCACATCTTCATGGACTCTTCTGACCACAACCTTCTTAAAATAAGACTTAAGGAATGAAAAAAATAATATAACTGGATTATTGAATGGGATAGAATTGGTGGAAATAGATAAAAAAAATTGCTCTTTTTTTTTTCTAACCTTTGCTTTCAAGTGAGCAATATCAACTCTTTCTTCCCTACCCTGGAGATTTCTCAGGTATATCTGATAGATATTTCTGTTATTTTGTAATAAATCAATAGTTTCATTAGCCTAATTCAAATGAAAATTTCGATTTCATAATCATTTCAGTTTTTTTTTCTCCAGTTCTTCCCCACTTCTAGCCTTAGGCATGAACCATCCTTGAAGTCCTGCAGCAAGGTAAAAAACATGCTCTGTATTTTACCTGTTTCTCTCAGCTCTTCCACATTTCCCTTTGTTTACTATCCTGCTTCTGGTTCTTCCAAGATTGAAGTTGGAAAGAG
>NW_006205007.1:1655418-1661200 GCF_000334495.1 Tupaia belangeri chinensis
AGAGTGGTAAGTGGTGAAGGAAAATGTAACATATATTATTGCTCTTAAGAAAATGTTTTTGTGGTTAAATTTCCCCCTCTCTTTTATATGTTATAGATGTGTTAATTTTTGATACTAAATGTCTGTACTAACTTCCAATTCTTATATAGGCTTATATGCTGATAAGTTGTAACTAAATTCCAAGAATATAAGTTGAGTTTTTCAAGGTTTTTCTCACCATGTACTTCTTTGTTTCTACAATACAAGAGTCAACCATAAAGAAAAAAGAATGAGACTAGCATAAATATTTTATCAGTAATATTGAATGCTAGAAGATTAAATTAACCTTCAAAATTCAAAGAAAAAGTATTTTCAACTAGAATTGTATCTTTATTGCACCACCCATCAAAAGTAAAGAGAGAATGAAGTAATTTCAAGTTTCACACCCATGTACAATACTTTGGAAATATACTCATGGATATACGCCATAAAAATAAGGAGTAAACCAAAAAAGAAGACATCAAAAGTGTAAGAAAATAGCAGTTCCAGCTCAAAAAAAAAAAAAAAAAAACAGATGACAGGACAGTTTGGTGGGGTTTGAGGAAAGCCATTCTGTTTTAGAACAGAACAATTAAAGTCTCTTCTCAGAGAAAAGTCTCAAGGTTAAAAAAAAATCATAATCATATTATGATTGAACATTTGGAAAAATTTGATAATATGCAAAATACAGAGAAAATAATATTTCTTTTCCCAGGAGGCTGTGAGTCCTCTTAACAAAGGATAAGAATGAAGAATTATTATTCATTGCATCCCACATACCTATCTTTGGTTTCTGACACTCAGAAAATATGATGAACATACTTTTTAATAATTCAATTGTTATTAAATATTATTATTGCTCTTAAACAAATGTTTTTGTGGTTACATTTTCATGTCTCCCACTACTTTTATATATTATAGCTGTGATACTTATTTTTGATACTAAATACCTATGCTAATTTCTAATTCTTATATAGGCTTATATGTTGATAATTAAGTGTGAAGGTAGTAATAAGATTATAGAAGTGGTTCTTAAACTATAGAGGAAATCTAGGGGAGGTACTAAGAGGCATATTATCAAAAACTTAGTTTATGGCATTTGGAATAGAGTCTAGGAATCTGAATTATTGACATTTACTCTAAGTGATTCTAATGCAAGTGCTCTGTGTCCTTCATTATTAGAAACTTTGTGTTATGGCCTTTATTGATTTACTCACAGAAAATTCAAAATGAACTTTAGAATGGATATTGTTTTCATTTTTAACTAAGGTGAAGAGCATTTTTTTTCTAAATTCATCACTCATTTTCCACTTCAATGATTTATGCAAAAATAAAACTGGAGTTAATGTGAATAGAAATTATTTTGTTTTAAAGGATTAGGTGACATTGTTCCCGAGCGAGGTAAAAAAATCAAAATACCTTTTCATTTATTTATTCTTCCTCAGGTACATGCTATAGTAGTAACGTGGTTTCTCAACATCTATTGTTTTCTATTAAAATTACTACTTTTGTGCTGTCTAGACTTAGGACTTTACAAGGAGAAATCTGAGCATGAAGGAATAAAAATAATTTAGATTTAGTGCCAAATTACCTCAGTAGTGATAATGTTATATATATTTGAAACATTATTTCAAAAACCTATTAGATTATTGGCTTCCCAGGTTTTAAATTCTTTTCTAAATTCTTACACAAGTTTTCTTTTTTCAAATATTTCAACAGAGTACTATATTATGTGGTATATACATCTTTGTTCACGCATTTATAGATATGTTTTCCTTAAAAAGTAGCATATTAGTGATCACCACCATGTACAATGAGATACAAACTATGCATTATTTTTCTTTCCAAGAAAACTAAATTGATGCACACAATGATTGTTTGCTAGTAGTTGAAATTGCAGCAGAGGGGTATACTTGCCTTATTAAGATGAAATTTCTGGTTTTATTTATTCTGGAAACAAAGCTCTATCCCCAAATAAAGGATTAGTCTAGGGACTTGGTACATCAGTGCTGCCATATCAAATAGAGAAGTGAATGGGATGAATATTAGAGCTCATTCTTTATATTGGTTTATTTGTAGGTAGGAAAAAATGAGAAATTGGAGAAAGTATTAGTTCACATTAAAAGGTAAAACATGAAGAGGCCACTGTCAATTCAGGCTATGCTTGTTGATTTCCAAATAACTACCTTGTCTCTGGAGCCATTAAAAGTATTGCTCTCCTGAGAAAAGCTGAGGTTCTCTGCCTTCGGAGCTGAATAAACCTGGTGTATCACTTTGTCATTCTTTATGAGATCAGTGGCTCTGAGGATCTTGTTGTTGTTGTTTTTAAAGATATCAAAGATTATCTATGCCACCTCCTTTACAAAAGGATGTAGGCATATATGTTCAGTAAAATTTACAAGTTATAAAGCTAGTAAATATTTTAATTTCATTGGCGTTAACATTCAGAAGATGTCATTGAAATAGTAGGTATGATTGGTTAACATTTTTTTGCTTGATTTTTTTTTAAAACAAAAGATCATTCTGTTCTTTTGAGAAACTGTTTTTAAAAATGCAAACAGAATGTATATTCTTAAATTTAGAAAATATATAAATATTACACTGTGTAAAATGATAATAGATGGAAGGTGATATATACATTTAAAGTATATTTCTCAGAGACAAATCAATACTGTACTACCAATAAGTGTATGAATGATTTTCTATCCAGACATACAGAGTTTGCTCCACTAGTACTCTTCCTGCACAGGCAGAAACTGCTCTTTTGTTTTGGAGGTTATTTAGGGGATAGCTGATGTGGGGGATACCTGGAGATGCATTTCCTTAAGAAATCGTGAATTAGGGGCCAGCCACAATGGTGCAGTGATGTTCCCTGCTCTGCAATGCTGCATCTACATGGAAGGCTAGAGTCCAGTCCTGGACTGACCTGTACATGCCAGATGCGAGCTGGAGGGAAGATGGGGGTGAGAAACTCTGCTGAGGGTGTCTGTCAATCTATCTCTGTCTCTCTTACGGAATAAATAAATAAATGAGTAAATAAACTGAGGTGGTGTATTAATGATCTCCACTATACCATAAACCAGGAGAAGGAATCAGGGGTGGGAGGTGGGAAACAAAGTTCTATAAATAAGACAGATTCAGTAACATAGAGGGACCATTTTGGAAACAGTGAGTGTTCTCATGAAGAAAAAAACATTTCTTTGGTATAGAATAGTAAGCTTGCTTTTGTGGTGGTTAAGGAACTTGGATCCTACATGGCCAACTATGTGGTTTGAACCTGGTTATGGTAGTTTGAAAAACATGCTGGGCGCGCGCGTGTGTGTGTGTGTGTGTGTGTGTGTGTGCATATCCAAAATCCGGATAGGCTGGAGACATGGAAGAGAAGGGATGTGACAGGATCATATGCCCCAGTGGGGTGCTTTCCCTCTCTCTGTCTTTCTGCCTCTTAGTGAGCATACATGCTCTCTGGCAAAATTTAAAAAAAAAAAAAGGAGAGAAAGAAAGATCTGCTATTGATGGGCTCTCTGGAACATACAGGTTGATGCCCCTGTCTTGGCAACTCCTTTAAAGTGTCATAGCCCCTGTTTTACTCATCTGCAGTTTGTTTTACAAAGTCAAAGTATGAAAATTTAAAGTATCATATACAGATAATTATTGGCAGCTAAAAATAATTTTATTTACATTGGGTGTAACAATTGTTTTGGCAGTTAAAGCAGAGATGGTTGACCCATAGCATGCTTAAGGGAGCCAGATTCCACACGGCTGACTGGTTTGAATCTTAGCCCACTGGATATCCATGTGCGTATGTGTCCCAAATCATGATAGGATAGAGAAATGGAAAAAAAGTATTGCATTACCATATCTCATGGGGTGTGTGTGTGCTCTCTCTTTCTCTCTGGAGAGTGAGTATGCCCTACAGCAATCATAAAAAAATATATTCAAGGCCAGACTGATAGCACAGTCAGTAACAAACAGAAGTATAGTCTAGAAACGACATAGCTGACTGCAGGTTCAGATCCACATTTTGACCTGAAAATATTCGCTACATGCATGGGTGCCCAAGGTAATGAAGGGCTAGAGGGAAAGTTGCCAAAACTCTGTCAAGAGTGTATCTTCTCTTTCTCCTTTTCCATCCCTGTGTATGCTATCACGAATAAAATAAATCAATGAATAATCTTTAAAAAAATTGGTATTTATTTCATACATGTCAACTTGAGAAGTTTTTTGATTTTCCTCAATTAAAAGAAAGAAGTTCATCTAAATAAGTTGTACATTTCTTGGGTAATGTTAAGAAATGATTAGTGGGAACCAGCAATTAGCGTAACGGCTATGTCGCTGGACTCCCACATAGTCGACCACAGTTTGCGTCCTGGACCCGGTGGCTTAAAACTCACGCTGGGCACGTGTGCATGCGTGCCCAAGATCCCGAGAGGAGAATGGAGGAGAAGGGATTGTGGCGTGACCATCCCCCCTGGGGGGTGATTTCTCGCTTTCTCTCTGTCTCTGTCTGTCTGGCGAGCACACGCACCCTAATGTGAAAACCTCTCCAAAACATAAAAAAATAAAAAAAATAAAGAAATGATTAGTGAGCTTTTAACATGGGATGACAACTAACTTGGGAAGTGAAAAAGGAAAATATAACTTTAAGGTAGTCAAATTGAGAATATTGGTAAGGGTTCAATTTCACCACCCTGTCTCTACTACTGGGACATAATTTTATCAGAAATAAATAAGTTTTTTAAAAAGATATAAATAGTAATCTCTACAGAAATGAAGCTTTTGAAAACTTTTTCCTTTAGGGCCCTTCTTAACATAGTCAAATATGTTAGCTTGCTCTAGCATACTATATTTTAAAAAGTTTTGTTATCTTTGATTGCATACTGTTTATATAATTAAAAGTACATTAAGGTAAAAAAACGAAGCAAGAAAAATCACAGGTTGAGAATTTTGCAGCTCATTTCTTGCCTTTTAGAAATTACAATATTGCATTATGTTTTATTACCTTGTATTCCATTGTATTTTTCTATAGCATTACTTCTATTCTGCTACAGTTTATATATATATTTTGATTCCTCGAAAGGATTTTGTTCCTGTAATTATTCAGATTTTTTCATTTTATATAATTCCAAGTACAAATGAATAAATTTTAAAGAATTTAAATTTCTTTTTCATTATCTGACATACTTTTTGAGTTAAGTAAAAGATGATGAAATTCTGTGATATCAGAATTTTAAATGAATGAAAACTTAACTGAATAAAACATAAAGGCACAGGTGAAAATATTAGTAACTTAGTAAAATAAATGCTAATTTATTATTTGTGGCTACACTAGAAAACACTGATTTCTTCAGGAGACAATATTATTATTTAGTTCTTTTGTATATAATCATTGTGTTTAAACGTAAGCAGTTTTCTGTGGAATTTTTTTTCACCAGCATTATAGTTATAATATTATACGAGCTGATATAATTGAAAACTTGTTAAATTTCTTACTCAGGTGATCAAAGATTGAAAGAATATATTAAATGTGTGCACACTCACATAGAAGGCTCACAAACTATAGTAAATTGATCATTTACAATATTGCTAGCACAATAAATAGACGTAGCGGGACCAGCAGTTAGCGTAATGGCTGTGTTGCTGGACTCCCACATAGTCAACCGTGATTCGAGTCCTGGACCCGGTGGCCTGAACTCACGTTGAGCGCATGTGCGTGCGTGCCCAGGATCGGGGGGAGGGGGGGGGGGTGGAGGAGAAGGGCGTG
>NW_006205007.1:1661231-1664690 GCF_000334495.1 Tupaia belangeri chinensis
GGGCGTGGCCATCCCCCCTGGGGGGTGATTTTCTGCTTTCTGTCTCTCTCTATCTGTCTGGCGAGCGCACGTGCCCTATAGCAAAAACCTCTCCAAAAAAAAAGAAAGAAAGAAATGGACATAGCATGTATATATATTTGAGATTAAAATGTAACATGCTTAGAGTAACAATTCTTACTCTGTTAACTGGATTACAATTTTTTTGATTTGCTAAAGAGCATGTGTACTTGATGGAGAGAAACAGAAAGAGAGAGAGGAATAAAGTACCCCCAAATGGAGTGTGGAAATAGTGCACTCCCTTTTCCTCCATTTCTCCATTTTCTTGGGATTATGGGCATGTACACACATACATCACAAATGATTTTCAAGCTGCCAGAGCCAGGATACAAACTGAGGTTGACCATGTGTAATCTAGTTCCTTTAACCACTAGCCTAAAGGGCCGGGCCAGCCCAGGATAATTTTTTAATCTATTTGTAGCATTCTTGCTAATACATAATTTTTAACTTTCATAAATAAAATCTTGTTTTATATGAATTTTTTGAGTAAAGGGAAGCCAATTAAAAACAAACTCCATGCTGAAGATCATAAGGTTGATTTGAATCAGAACCTACAATTCTATCTGTATTTTGGACAATTTCCTATTGTTTGAGCTCCCTCTGAAAGTCCTTCGATAGAAAAGGAATAGAAATAAGTTGTTATTCTAAAAAACTCACTATAATACCTTTAAACCAGAGAAGTGTTATCATTGTATCTAATCTGACTCAATCCAGTTACATGATTGTTTTTTTTAGATTGGCCCCTTTTTTCCTTGCCCTGTCCCCTTGTTTACCTTCTATGTAATATTTATGATTAACCTGAAGATGATAGTGTATCTGTCAAATGTCCATAGAGCTGGCAAGATTTCAAACATCTATCACCTCCCCCAAATAGAAATCTTTTATTTTTTAATATCATCGGAAACAGACACACACATACCAACTAGCATTGTACATCCTACTTCTTAAAGTAAGAATTAATAATTATAAATACATTAATGGGTTTATTGAGCATTTGATTTCTTAGATAAAACTTTAGTTTTATTAGCAATATAAAAGAACCTGTACGTGTTAGAAAATACCTAACTTAAAATACACACTCATGGGAGCTGAGATTTTTTTTTTTTTTTTTTTTGAGAGGCTTTTGCTGTAGGGTGTGTGTGCTCGCCAGACAGACAGAGAAAGACAGAGGGACAGAAAGCGAGAAATCACCCCCCGGGGAGATGGCCACGCTGCAATCCCTTCTCCTTTGTTCTCCTCTCAGAACCTTGGGCACGCATGCAAACACGCCCGGCGTGAGTTTTAAGCCACTGGGTCTGGGACACGAACTGCGGTTGACTACGTGGGAGTCCAGCGACATAGCCATTACGCTAACTGCTGGTCCCATGGGAGCTGAGATTTTCGAAGTACAATAATTTGAAGGTTTCAGAGATGTCATATTGTATTAAGATTGTACTTCTCTAAATATGGTCTTTTGGAATATTAAAAAGCTCCACACCAATATAAGCATTAAAAACACACTACTGTGTAAACTTTAACAATGGCAATTAGATTGGGATAAGTTTTGTCTTGGGTTAAATATCTGGGATAGTATAATAGTTACCCAAATTTTCAGTGCATCTTTGAGCATGCACTTTGAAGCTAAGCCATTGTCTATTTTTAGACAATAGTATTACGGATTTCCACATCTGTTCAACCCAACATAATGTGCCTGTTCTACACCCACACTAAAAATATGTGTGGAAGGGCATGAGAATTTAGTATTTATTTCTTTTGATTATGTGGTTTAAAGACCTAGTTGATTGCAATTCAAAGAAGGTGTAAATCTATTAGTTCCATCTCTCTTAATCAGACTGTTTGGCTTTTGCATAATGTAAAATAGTTAAGTTTATTGTTAGACAGGTTTGGACCAATATAATTAATTGATTTGTATCATGCTTCTATAGTAAAGTCACCAGTAAAAAGTTCATTTGACATGAGAATGATGAGCTGTGGGATATAGGAAAAGACATTTTATAACATATATTTATTCAGAAATGCATTGCAAGACTACCCTGTTGAGGATGAACAGTTACTTTGCTGAACAGTCTCCCAAATCATATATAAGTTTTTAGTAGTATGGTAGGTATAGAATATAATTAATGTATAAGAACTATTCAGAGCCTCATAGACTTGCAAAACACAGGTAAGTATAATTTAAGTTTCAGCTACAATTTTTCCATCTCGAATTCACCTCAGTTGGAATGCAGGTTATTTTTCTAGCTGTTAAATAGAGCACGTTTTAAATCTTTGTAGGGTGACTATCCTTAAAGTGCAACCAGATTCATTTTTGCACGCAAATTTTCAGGTTGTTTGCTGTTTATCTTCCACTCCTCTCATGTACCTTTACCCACTCCACATTGAATACTGAACACGGTAATACCCAAGAGGAACTTTTACAAATGTGTAGTATACCTGTTTTTCATATTGCAGCTATCATTCCCATCAACTTTCCCTGTTGCAAAGGATAAACCAGAGCAATCATAGGCCACCTAAACTTAACTGCCTGCTTCCTCTTAACACCCAAGTCAGCATGATAAGCTGTTGAAGAATCTGGAGTTGCTCCTTCTGTGCTCTTAGTTTGTTTGGCCAAGAGTATCAGTTTCCTTACCCACATACCTCAGGTCTGAAATGTTGAATTTGCCTTCATCTATTTCAAAAACTCAAGTTGGAGTTGGAAATACTATTTAATTGAAGTAAGTTGCTCTAAGAGCTCAAATCCTTTTATGTGAAAAGGAGGGCAGATTGTAATGAAATGTGTGCACACTCACATGGAAAAGCTCACGAGTTGTAGTGAATTGATTATGGACTCTAGGGAGCCATTGACAGTCTGGGGAATGTTACCACTGACAGCAGCGGTAACAGATACTGTGGGAGGAGGTTATTTTTAAGAACACTGAACCATTTCCTCCCTTTGGAGTCTGTACTAAATTTGCCCCTTTTCCCCTTGAATATGTTAAAAGTAAAGAACACCCTTCCCAATTAATATGTAATGCATAGGTGAACAGGCATCTCTTGGTTACATATTGCTTTTTAGAACAAATAACTTCTGGAAGATGAAAATGTTTATTACTTTTTTACTTGCTAAGTTGTTTTGTAAATGCCCTACATACAGCAAAGAATTGCTATTACAGCGAAGATGACTATATTTGTCATTGAGAAAATTTCAGTTCCCAAGGAAATATTTCTAAGTGATGTGCAGCTAGTTTGCACCAACCTTGGTTTTATAAGTTATAACCTGACAAAACCATATGAAGCCGACTTCTGGAGCTTAAAAATGTTAGATGTGCCACAACGAATGGAGCATCACATTTTGCATGTTTTTATTTTTCGTTCTTCACAGGCCCTCTGCTGCTGCTGACTTCTGGATGGCACTGTAGTGTA
>NW_006205007.1:1665676-1703976 GCF_000334495.1 Tupaia belangeri chinensis
AGAGGTTTTTGCTGTAGGGTGTGTGTGCTCGCCAGACAGACAGAGAAAGACAGAGGGACAGAAAGCGAGAAATCACCCCCCGGGGAGATGGCCACGCTGCAATCCCTTCTCCTTTGTTCTCCTCTCAGAACCTTGGGCACGCATGCAAACACGCCCGGCGTGAGTTTTAAGCCACTGGGTCTGGGACACGAACTGCGGTTGACTACGTGGGAGTCCAGCGACATAGCCATTACGCTAACTGCTGGTCCCATGGGAGCTGAGATTTTCGAAGTACAATAATTTGAAGGTTTCAGAGATGTCATATTGTATTAAGATTGTACTTCTCTAAATATGGTCTTTTGGAATATTAAAAAGCTCCACACCAATATAAGCATTAAAAACACACTACTGTGTAAACTTTAACAATGGCAATTAGATTGGGATAAGTTTTGTCTTGGGTTAAATATCTGGGATAGTATAATAGTTACCCAAATTTTCAGTGCATCTTTGAGCATGCACTTTGAAGCTAAGCCATTGTCTATTTTTAGACAATAGTATTACGGATTTCCACATCTGTTCAACCCAACATAATGTGCCTGTTCTACACCCACACTAAAAATATGTGTGGAAGGGCATGAGAATTTAGTATTTATTTCTTTTGATTATGTGGTTTAAAGACCTAGTTGATTGCAATTCAAAGAAGGTGTAAATCTATTAGTTCCATCTCTCTTAATCAGACTGTTTGGCTTTTGCATAATGTAAAATAGTTAAGTTTATTGTTAGACAGGTTTGGACCAATATAATTAATTGATTTGTATCATGCTTCTATAGTAAAGTCACCAGTAAAAAGTTCATTTGACATGAGAATGATGAGCTGTGGGATATAGGAAAAGACATTTTATAACATATATTTATTCAGAAATGCATTGCAAGACTACCCTGTTGAGGATGAACAGTTACTTTGCTGAACAGTCTCCCAAATCATATATAAGTTTTTAGTAGTATGGTAGGTATAGAATATAATTAATGTATAAGAACTATTCAGAGCCTCATAGACTTGCAAAACACAGGTAAGTATAATTTAAGTTTCAGCTACAATTTTTCCATCTCGAATTCACCTCAGTTGGAATGCAGGTTATTTTTCTAGCTGTTAAATAGAGCACGTTTTAAATCTTTGTAGGGTGACTATCCTTAAAGTGCAACCAGATTCATTTTTGCACGCAAATTTTCAGGTTGTTTGCTGTTTATCTTTCACTCCTCTCATGTACCTTTACCCACTCCACATTGAATACTGAACACGGTAATACCCAAGAGGAACTTTTACAAATGTGTAGTATACCTGTTTTTCATATTGCAGCTATCATTCCCATCAACTTTCCCTGTTGCAAAGGATAAACCAGAGCAATCATAGGCCACCTAAACTTAACTGCCTGCTTCCTCTTAACACCCAAGTCAGCATGATAAGCTGTTGAAGAATCTGGAGTTGCTCCTTCTGTGCTCTTAGTTTGTTTGGCCAAGAGTATCAGTTTCCTTACCCACATACCTCAGGTCTGAAATGTTGAATTTGCCTTCATCTATTTCAAAAACTCAAGTTGGAGTTGGAAATACTATTTAATTGAAGTAAGTTGCTCTAAGAGCTCAAATCCTTTTATGTGAAAAGGAGGGCAGATTGTAATGAAATGTGTGCACACTCACATGGAAAAGCTCACGAGTTGTAGTGAATTGATTATGGACTCTAGGGAGCCATTGACAGTCTGGGGAATGTTACCACTGACAGCAGCGGTAACAGATACTGTGGGAGGAGGTTATTTTTAAGAACACTGAACCATTTCCTCCCTTTGGAGTCTGTACTAAATTTGCCCCTTTTCCCCTTGAATATGTTAAAAGTAAAGAACACCCTTCCCAATTAATATGTAATGCATAGGTGAACAGGCATCTCTTGGTTACATATTGCTTTTTAGAACAAATAACTTCTGGAAGATGAAAATGTTTATTACTTTTTTACTTGCTAAGTTGTTTTGTAAATGCCCTACATACAGCAAAGAATTGCTATTACAGCGAAGATGACTATATTTGTCATTGAGAAAATTTCAGTTCCCAAGGAAATATTTCTAAGTGATGTGCAGCTAGTTTGCACCAACCTTGGTTTTATAAGTTATAACCTGACAAAACCATATGAAGCCGACTTCTGGAGCTTAAAAATGTTAGATGTGCCACAACGAATGGAGCATCACATTTTGCATGTTTTTATTTTTCGTTCTTCACAGGCCCTCTGCAGTGCTGCTGCTGACTTCTGGATGGCACTGTAGAATTTTAATAGTCCCAATTTCAGGCACAATTTGTTTTTTGTTGAAGTGTCAGACCTATTTTAATGGGAGCTAAAACCATGCAGCTAGTCAGGTGCAAAACAGCTTAGGGGAAATATCAGAGAATATAAGAGAATGGATATTGCAATGACAGACTTTCATTTATAGCCTCAATTTGCATATTCAGATCCCCATATTCTTTCAAAAATAACAATGAAATAAACCCAATAATCAAGTACATGAATGTAGTTCCTTATGTGATTCATTTGCATGTGGATAAGAAGATATTTGAAGTAGGACATGATCACCTTAGCAGATTAATAACCAAGCCAGTACTATAATAGCATCAAAGAGGAAAAGAGCCTTCCTCAGGAATTATTTCTTTCATAAAGCGAACAACCTTGTCCAGTGTTGGCCAGCATACACCTTGGGATGAATAAATTATGGTTGTGAATGAGTACAGAAAAAGTGCCTGCAACACATAGTCATACATTTGTGATAACAAGAGGACAATGTCATTTGCTGTACAAATGCAAAGGGAAAAAAATGACATTAAAAAGTCTTAGTAAGGTTCAAGGCTTAAACAGGGATATGTAAAGCAGAAAAATTTGATAATATTGGAACTACAAATATCTTCGTTCAGGCAGTAAAGGTGTGTTTAACATGTAGTGAACACTGAATTTTTTCATCTAATTATGCCCATTAGTTTATTTTTCTGTAAATATCAAATTTATATATTTATATTGAAATCATCCCTGAATTTGGCATTCTGTAGATTTATGTATACCATTATCAAAAGGGATTTTAGTTGCCTATTTATCTAAATAAAGAAACAGCTCAAACGTAGAGATTAGATCACAAAAATTTACCAAACAGGTTACATAAATGATGAAATGAAGCAATGAAAGAAATTGAAGTGCTTTCTAAAAACAGAATGAAAAAAAATCATAATCTATAAAATTTTCCAAGTGTATTTTATCCCATGGGAGAGCTCAGCCTTAATATTACCAAGCCATGCCATCTGCTTTTATCATCTTTCTGACTGTAATTAAAATAGCCACAGTAACAACTGCAGAAATATCCCTGCAAAGGAATATTTACAATGTCACTTTTACATTATGTAGTTCCCCCACATGTTAACCTGTTTAATAAAAGCATTTCTGTTTTAATTTACTTACATGAATAACTTTTGTACATGATGGCATTAAATGTTTTTTTTCAAGAATGACTTACTAACTTTACAATATCAAGGGATTAACTTGCAAGGATTTTACTGGTGTTAAAAACCAATTACATGTGTTGTTCAAGTGAGAATCATCTGTATTTTATTTAAACAAATTCGATAAGCTAGGTGGAGGAACATTTCCTATAAACAAAAAGACAATAGGGCCAGCCCCATGCCCTAGTCGTTAAACAAACCTGATCTGACATGGCCAACTACATGGTTTGTATCCCAGCTCAGGAGTCTTGAAAGACATACCAGATCCTTGTGCATGCTTGCCCAAGTTTTGACAGGATAGAGAGATGGAGAAGGAACTGTGGCATGACTGTTAGAGTAAAATAGTTATCACTCAATAGATGTTTATTAAACCAATAGACAAATATGAATTTGCATTTTACTTGTGTGTGAGGGTTTCTGGGAAATGTATAGATTTATTAGACATATATTCCATAGATGAACACAAAGAAAACATAAAGTTGACACAATTTTTTAAAACCATTCTATATTACAAGGAGCCTAATTTCTTATATCTGAAATTCCTTTTATTGTCTTATTTGTTTCTAAAATAATACTATATCATTGACTCACATCTTTTGTAAAATTACCATTAGATTTCACTTCCTTCCTGAAGCTTTTCCAATTCTCTCCAGTCCTTTCTTTGAACCTCCACTTGAATGCTGTCTTTACTTTGACTATACTACCTTCCTCTTTTCAGTTTTTTCTTACTATTGAGTGTCTTATATTCATATATATTTTATGTATCTTATTTACCCTCCTAGACTGATAGCTCCTTGAAAATGCAATCTACATTTGTTTCATCTTAGTACCCTGGTAGCAATTCACAGAAGATCCTAGCAATTCAATGAATTGAATGGATAAATAAATCATTAACAATTTATTAAGTGCCACTCTGTGTACAGAACTGTGTTAGACCCTGAGGATATAGGAAAATATAAGAGCAGGCTCTTGTTTTAGAGGAGCTCATGGTATTTAGGGGAAGCATACATATATGTAAAAATACAACAATAGGTGTTATGAGTTCACAATTTCAAATAATTTTGCTTGTTTTTCTTTATATTTAGGAGTTAAATTTATTAATATAACCTTCATATTTCAGCTTTTAAAATATTCTTTGTAAAAATAGTTTTACTTTTTTATTTTGACACACACTGGATTCAAACTACAACTTTATCAAAACCAAACAGGTTTTAAGCTTTATGAACCTCAATATGAACCTTCTCTCTAAACAGGTGTATCTTTCTGCTAACATTTTGTTTCTTCTCGAAAATAAAACAATTGTGTGTGCATGTAACCAAATCAGAGACAGGCCTATGGAGAGTAATGGGCATAAATTATATAAGTAGTTTATTATTCCTTTGGATATGCAGGGTAAATTATTCATATGTGATTCTGTGAAGCACATTGAATAAGTGGACTATCTTCCTACTCTACTTTAACTATCCCCACTCCAAACTTTGAAAGTACTGGCAGTATATTTTTGGGAGAAAATCTACATAGTTCTCACTTAGGGTTGTCAAGTAGTAAACTTAAATGTAGCCTATATTATTTCCTCTTTACATCTCACCATCCTTTTCTTCTTTCTTAGTATGTGGTAATTAAATATTTTTTAGAGGATGTTAAGACATCAAAAACACTAAACAGTATGAGCTTAGTAACTACTGTGAAAAGTTAAAAAGCAGCTAAGGGAAAGAATCAGAACTTCAAAGCCTGACCCTTCCCCTCTCCAGCAGATCTTGCTCAGAGCACCTATGTATTCCCATTCAAATACTGCAGTTGGTACCTATTTCTTTCTTTTCGTCATTATGTAACATACTTTCAGCTGTTTTTAGAATTTTTAAAGAACTATGTTTTAGATGATAGGTGTTTTAAACTACTAAATAGAGTGTTGCTGTGTGGGTGGATATTTGTCTCTTTTTGCACTTTGCAGCTGAACGCCTGAGGCATCTGCAGCTGAACAGTGGAAGAGATTTCAAGAAGCAGACAAGTCAGTGTGCAGCAGGTCAGCTAGCCATCACTCCCTCCTGCCCTTCCCTCTGTAAGTATGGTTAGGGTGATGATGTGCAGACACACACATTTACATCTGATAGGCACAGGTTCATGTATACACAGAAGTCACGTTTTCCTCAACTCTATTAATATTTTTTATATTTTAATATTTCTGATATTTGGATAGATCAAGCAATAAATGCACACATATACTATGGGATTACATCTTGTTTTGTCAAAGAGCTGTCATAATCTAAATTAAATCATCTCATAATTAATGGGATTTTAAACAAAGATTCAAAGTATACATATGATTTTCCATTTTCTTGTCTAAAGTTAATTGATTCCAAGATACCAACTTGGCTTATTTTCTTATTTTCTTTTCCTCTGTTCCTGTCACTGAACTACATACATATTCCACACATTCCTCAAAACATGGAAAGCAGTGTTCTGCTCCACTTTACATAAAAGATACTTTCTTTAAAAACATGTGTGAATATGGCCAACTGCAGTGGCACAGCAGTATCAGTAATGCAATGTTCTACAAAGTTGGAAGCCACATGGAAAATGGAGATTTGGTTTCTGGGTCAACTTGTACTTGCTGGGTGATTATGCATATGTTCTTATGATCCTAGCTGGCTGACAGACTTTGTTGGGCAATGGAGGAATTGTGGCATATGACACTGTTGAGGATGCTTATTTCTCATTCTCACGAGATAAATGAATAAACCTTAGAAAATACATTAAATTATACATATGTGTGTGTGTGTATTAAAATATTTTTCCCCAAAGGATCAAACTTTTATTACCATGGGAATTGACTTCAGTGTTCTTTACTATATTATCCAAAACAAGATAATATTAACGAGAAAATAAATAATGTAATGGTGACATTGTTATCTTGGTACAGAAGCATATAAACTGGGATTTTTTTTTTAAAGATTTATTTATTTATTTATTCACATGAGTTTTGCCAGAGGAAGACAGAGAGAGCGAGAGAGAGAGAAAGCAAGCCACCAGGTCCGGGAATGGAACCATGGTCAGCCATGTGGGAATTCCAGCACCTTAACAACAATGCCACCTGCTGGCCGCCCATAAACTGGGAATTTACAAATCACTTTCAGATTTAAATTCCTTACAATTGAAATATAGTCAATGAACCTGCTCTATGTCCATCTCTCAGTTCATGCCTATATCCTCAACTAAACATTTCAAAAAGTGCTCCAGAGATAAATTTAAAAAATTTTGCAAAAGCCAATCTGTTGTGCTTGAAATATTCAAAAGCAAAGAGAAGTTTAAGTTCTGTTTTTTACCTATGAGACTTGCACTTTACAAAATAATTCAAAATAGTATTTTTCTAAATAACCTTCTTCATTCTTTTACATTATGTACACATACACACACACATACACACACACAACACACTAACTGTATCATTATATTAGCTCAGCAGAATTATTTGTTTAAAAAATTAGAATATTATAGAGGTTCTTGTGTGTGTAAAAGGGAGAAATAGAGAAAGGATTATTGTTGCATTCCACACCAATGAAGTCTATACAGAGAAAAATAAATAAAGTTTAAGCTAAATTTCATGAATTGAATTAAAATCTTGCAATAGAGGGCGTTCAACCACATGAAATCAGAGTTTTTTGACATACAAGAAAGAAAATTGGTTTAAATATAATATCTCAAAATAGCACAACTTGCAGCAAGTATATAATTTGTGAAGTAATTGGGTAATTAATTGAAAAGGAAAAACACTGAGCGGTGCTCAAAGCTTGTCCATCTTTCAAAAAATGGAGCTTAGATGGCATATGGCAGACTGTAAATGCTTTTCTTTTCTGTGGCTTTGAATATTAATTCTTCAGACTATTTTAGATCATTTAGTTTATAGTAGTAAAGATAAATTTTAAGCCATAAGAGAATTCTTGACTTAGTGCAAAATTTATATTTCTTGTTTTTTTCTAAATTAATATAAAGTCATAAAATATTTCCTTTTTTAAGAATTTCTTTGTCTTTCTTAAATTTTTCTGTCAATGTTTTCTTTCCTCAATATTTTCCTAATGTTCTTTTTACCTTAGGAAACATGGTTCTAGTCACAATTCAAGGCCACTATGTATTTTACTTCAAATTTACCTTTATCATCTTAGTCCTTATTATTTTTCTTCCCATATCCTCCAATCCTCAGTCATACAAAATCATCTCCTCCCCACCAGGTCTCCCATTCTCTTCCACACATGCCAATCTTTTTGGAGTTACTGTGTTTCTGTCCAAAATACATATGCTGCTTTAGTTACCTGGAATCAACTTTTTATCTTTTGCCTGGTAACCCTCTAGTCACTCCTCAGCACCCTGCTCCAACATAACTATCTCTGGAACAGTATTTTCTTCTTACTCAAACTAATTTCTCCCTGCTTGAGGCTCCACATATATTTGCCCCATTACATTAGAGATCTTTGTTGATGAGGCTGTATCCTTTTCTAAACTAAATGATATTCAAAGGATGAGGTCATAAGTTATTAATATTTGTATCCTCAGTATGGAGCACAGCATTTGAAATATACGCAGTAATACTAATTAATTTTGCAATTTTTTTGCTTGAGAAAAATTGCAGTTTTCCTTTGGCTTTCTTAAATTTCTCCTATCAATGTTGGTAAGAAACACTGAAATATTAATAATATATAATATATAAAAGGTTAAAAAACTATTTTATTGTCATGTTAGAGAAATCAATTATTTACTTCTCTCTCAGTTTTTAAACTTATATGAATTCATTACTCAGCAATTTTATTTTCATTGCCAGATAGCACACATGCTCACCAGAGAGACAAAGAGAAGGAGGGAGAAATCACTCTCCCAATTGGGCATGGTTATGCCACAATGCCTTCTCTATTTCTCCAACCTGTAGGTATTTGGGGCATGTGCATATACACACCCAGTGTATGTTTCAAGTTGCTGGGGCTGGAGTTCAGGCTGGGGTTCTAACTGTAGTTGACCATGTGGGATCCAGCTCCTTTAACCATTGGACTATGGCAAGCCTCATTACTTAGTAATCTGAAAGTATAATTTTCTGCCTAAGTATACTGGCTGAGAGGAAGAGATTCTGAGTTTAGCAAGAATGACTTTGGGAAAATTACTTAAATTCTTTTTTTCTCTTTGTAAAGTAGAAAGAATAAACATACTAGCCTCACAGAAAGGTTGTGAGGATCGACATTATAGAACATATGTAAACCTCAAAGGACAGTGCTATCACTCAATAAACATTAGTCATTATTATTAATATTTTATTATTATTATTATTATTGCTTTTGCTCTTCTTTGGAAATTTCTAGTCCTTACCCTGTTGGATCATAAGCTCTACTTCACAATTAAAAAATGTAAACAATTAATGAACTGCCTTGGCAGTTGAGGTGCCATCTGTCCAATTTCCATATTATTAGCACAAGTCAATGTAGAGAAATATTTTGAACTTACTCTAAGATTTCTCCTTAATAAATCCATCTGGTAGTTTTAGCAAAACCACAATCAACTGTTTTAACCTGGACTCACTGAGTTGCCTTTAGATAAACTCACATTTCCACTCCCATTGTTAAAGTCAAATTGATATCCTAAAAAGTTCAATCTTTTCTTATTCAGACACTTTCTTAACATTTTCCATAATTATCAAAGAGAGTATAGTATAAAAACCAGTATTCCGCAAATTGATCCTGCTTTCTGTTTCCCAAATTAGCATAAAGAATAAGAAGTTTAGGTCAGAAAAACCATCTGTCGGATGATTTCTCTTCTGTGGGTGAGGCCTGAGCTTGGAGACAGTACAACTTGCCCTCCCCTGGTACAGCATCATGGATTCTGTTCTCTTGACATTGACAAAGAACAGTTACCATCTAAAGGGCTAAAATTATACACAACTGAGACATACAGAGGGTGGAGAGATGACATTTTCACCAAGTTCATTTTCACTCTCACTATATATTTTAAAGTTTAGTAGTTTCTTTCTTTTCTTTATCCCATTTCCTTCTAATCATCCCTGTAGTCTTTCTGAGCCTACACAACACACTCTCTTTGTGCTGCAAGCCATGTTCTCATGTCAAATTTTGGACCCATCACGCACAAAAACAGATACTTACAGGGAATATGAACACGGTGCTATGCAATGGAAACTTCGGTAGCACAGGGGGACAAACAATGAAACTGAAAATGTCTGTTTCCACTATGCAAAGAATTGTCTCAATACAACTTATATTTTGTTGGACTGTTTAAATGTGCTTTCAGACTTTGGATCAGAGGACCACATTATTACAACATCGTGGTTATCTGGAAAACAACAGATGGTTGTCTGCCCAACCCAGGCAGACAGTAAATAACTACAATAACTACAATCATGTTTTTTTATTTTATTTTATTTTATTTTTGTTTTTTATCTGCTAAAGAGTCCATAAGCTTTCTGGAGAGAGACAGAAGGAAAGTGAGAAAGCACTCCCCATAGGGGTGGCCACAGGGCAATCCCTTCTTCCCCATTCTCACCATGTGGGTTCCACCACATTAACCACTATGCCACAGGCTGGTCTGCCTTCTTCTTCTTTTTTTTTAAATAGTATACCTCTAATAAGCAGGAGTTAACCATTATCGATATACTCAGTAATCATAAATCAGATATCTTTGGTTTCTAAATTAAATTCTTTAGCTTTTATCTTGGTTGATTGCTGAAACCTGAAAGAGAGTAGCTTCCAGATATACCTGTCTTTTGGCTGGAAGAAAATCTGAAGCATTAGGACATTCTGATTTAAAATCAGAATTAATTGTTAAACTAAACTTATTGTTATTAGTTTAATTTCAGTAAGTACACACAAATTTTTTTAGTTAAAATAAGAACAAACCACTGATGCAGAATCTAGTGGTAAAATAATGGCAAAATATAGAACAGTAAAGAGTAGTATGAAGAACAGCAAGGGAAAAAATGAGATTAAAAGAAAATGTATCACAAATTCTGTGATAATTTCCAGTTACAAGTGGTGACATTAGAACATAGTGAAAAAGTAACTTTTTTGTTGTGTAGAAAAATGTTAAACATAATAAGATGGGTGCTATTAAGAGGATTTTTTTTTTTTTACAAAATAATTCAGTAAGAAGTCTCCATAGTTAAAAAGAAAATTAGTGTAGTCATCTGAGATCAGAATTAAATACACATGCCCAAAATATTTTTTAAATACTATGAGTAACACCCAAGGTTATTTTAGCCAGCTACAAATTGGTTGGAACTTTTGCACAAAATAGAAAACCATTTTTAAACAGAGAAATGGAGAAATATTGTTAATTTGTGGCTCCAAAAATCAAACTTATTGCTTAGATATTTTCAGGTTTTATATTTATCAAAAAATTTTTAAATAGATTTACAAAAGTTTGTTTTTTTATCACAATAAGCAACGTTCCAGTTATGTTAGGTTAAAAATCTTGATTTATTGAGATTTTAAAGAAGACACTGATGTTTCCCTTATTTAATTCTTCTGTGTAATATAAATTTTAGATTTCACTTGGATTGGATAACTGCTCACTATTAATGTTTTAACATTTTCATCTTCCCATGTGTTTTTTCATATTGTGTATATTTAGTGATAAATATTACAAATAGTAAACTAAAATAATCAGTATTTGTACTTCACAATCTGAGTCCTTTTTAAATCATTATTTACTCTGAATATTGGGGTAGTAAATATAAAAGGTCTGAGTTACTACTAATTAGTAAATTATCTCAGTCATTTGGATACTACTGGTGAATTATTATTAAAGGTTTAATAATAATTTAATTAATTTAAGTTTTTTTCTAGGCAATGATATGTAGAGAGTGGGTGTTAGATCTAATATACTCTGCCTTTTCTCTTATTTTGTATTATTTGTTCTTTTTTTTAAGTGGAAATATTTAAGTCAGAACTTGGCAAGAGAACTTAAAAGGAATATATATATGTGTGTGTGTGTGTGTGTGTGTGTGTATGTGTGTGTGTATATATATATTCTCTCTATATATATGAAGTTAAATATTCTCCAGTTGTGAGTGAGTTAAAATGAGGAGAGGAAAAATATTTTTAAATAAGCCTTGCTAGCAAAGTGGGCAAAGATAGATTGGTACATCTTTGAGATTATTGGTGTCATGCTTCGATGTATGGCAAAATCCTCTCCACTGAGTCATAGAGTAGGTGAATCAGAAATTAGATAAACATAACTACAGGATCACTAGACATAGGCAGCATTACTGTCCTCTAAGAGTCCTCAAATCACAGCCTCAGGGTAATTTTCACAAAGAGACACTTGAAATTACATGTTGGAACCACAATCTCTGCAACTAATTGAATTATGCTCAGTACCACTAAGATCTCATCCAGAATAGGATATTAAGGTTGACTTTGAAATGTGAATAATACTGATTTGTCACAGACTCAGCTCTAAGAGTATTCATGTTATAGAATGTGGTTCAGATCCAATGGTCTCTCCAGTAGGCTTTTTACCTTCAACTTCAGAGTCTTGACTTTAAAGACAAAAACAAAGCAGAATGAGGTAGGTAAGGAAAGAGGAAAGGAAGAAACAAAGGATGGAATGAAGGGAGAAAGGAAAAGAGAAAAAAGAGAAACAAAACAAGAAAAAAATCATCAACCTCAAAAGTTTAGAAGTACCTTGTTGTCTTGTATAGAACATGTTCTCTACTCTCAAATACCATCCTCTTTTGGGAGAGATGTAGCAGAAACTACAGACTTTTCAATTTAACACAGATGTATTTACCAACTCTTATTTATATATATATTTTTAATTCTCTTATGAACTTGAGATACCTAAACACCACAGTTACATTCCCCTATTCTACTTAAAAAGAGTCTGTAAAATAGAAGTCCTAATTTATGTTCAACTGGCATTCAAAAGTCGATAAGTTTTGTAAAATACAAGGCATGCCCAGGTGCAAGCATGCATACATAGGCCACATGGATGCCACAGATTCTTTCTGTGACAAGTGTGTTTGAAGCTTAAAACAATGTAGCTTATTGATTTTTATGGTAGCTAAGGGTCCAGAATGACCATCCACCATCAGTGCTTTAGAAGAAATTCCATAAATATACTCTATTACATAATGTATAGATGAATTTCCTGAAAACAATGCCTTTGTGGGCCAAGTAGACCCAGAAGTTAAAGTGAATAGCATTTTTGCCAGCAACACCTTTGAATAGGGGACCTTAGCTAGCCAATTATTATACAAAGAGACCCCTGAACTAATAGAAACTACTTAAGTGCTCAGTTAAAAGTAGACCAGCCTTAGGTGAAGTGGAGAAATGTGGTTTGGTTTTTCCATGTGTAGAAATCTTTCTCTGATCTAAAAGGAGTGCAGATGTAAAGATACTTTTCCGACATGTAGAGACTTATTTGTTAAAGATATTTTATATGAAGTTTAATTATATGGAAGAAATTAGAGAAATATGTAAAATTATAAACATAGCAATATTGGTATTTTAATAGAATTATTAATTTATTTAATTTTGTTTGTTCTTATTATTTTTAAATTTGACCAGGGAGAGCCAGAGAAAAAAGAGAGAGAAAGCAGGCCACCAGGTCCAGGACTTGAACTATGGTTGTCCATGTGGAAATCCAGTGCCTTTAACCATCACACCACCTGTCAGTCCCTAAACAGAGTATTATTAATTCCATTTTATAATTTCAACATGCATCATTACTATAAAATCTACAAGAAGTGGGTGTGCTCTACCTCTTTTCCTCTAAAAGGAGTAAAATTATTAAAGTCAGTTGTGTTCTTTTTATTTACTACTTTCAAAACTTTTATTTTAGCTTTTGTTATACCTCTGTTGTGTGGCCAACTGGACTTTCCATTTAAATGTGGCGGAGCCATCTGGACAAATAAAGACAGCCAGACCCATCCTGCATGGAGTGAATTGGTCATTTCATCATGATTAACTAGATAGAGCACCACTATAATTCTTATGCTCTTTGCCATAATATACTTCAGTACTTCATCATATGTGTCAAATATTGCTTGCTGGAGACATTGAAAAATCTAGGGAAGACTCTTCTACTGCAGTTTAGTTAATAATGAGTTCTGAAGATCTAAAGAGCCTAGACTTAGCTTTACCTTTTATTATAGTGACAGTGTTTCTTGGGATATAATCTACACAAACATATTATAATTCCTTTAGTCATAGTTTTCAAACAGCCATGGTATACCCATGATCTTTTTTCTACACCTTGAACTATGGTTGTCCATGTGGAAATCCAGTGCCTTTAACCATCACACCACCTGTCAGTCCCTAAACAGAGTATTATTAATTCCATTTTATAATTTCAACATGCATCATTACTATAAAATCTACAAGAAGTGGGTGTGCTCTACCTCTTTTCCTCTAAAAGGAGTAAAATTATTAAAGTCAGTTGTGTTCTTTTTATTTACTACTTTCAAAACTTTTATTTTAGCTTTTGTTATACCTCTGTTGTGTGGCCAACTGGACTTTCCATTTAAATGTGGCGGAGCCATCTGGACAAATAAAGACAGCCAGACCCATCCTGCATGGAGTGAATTGGTCATTTCATCATGATTAACTAGATAGAGCACCACTATAATTCTTATGCTCTTTGCCATAATATACTTCAGTACTTCATCATATGTGTCAAATATTGCTTGCTGGAGACATTGAAAAATCTAGGGAAGACTCTTCTACTGCAGTTTAGTTAATAATGAGTTCTGAAGATCTAAAGAGCCTAGACTTAGCTTTACCTTTTATTATAGTGACAGTGTTTCTTGGGATATAATCTACACAAACATATTATAATTCCTTTAGTCATAGTTTTCAAACAGCCATGGTATACCCATGATCTTTTTTCTACACAACTTTGTTTTATACAAGTTGTCCTTATATATGCAATATTGATATGTATTTTTCCTACCCCAAAATGTAGAATTCTATATTGCTTATATCAAATTCCCAAGAAGGCTAGTAAGAAATGAAATCTTTTCCTACAAAGTCTCCTTACTAGCATTATTAAATTAAATAACTGGGACAGTTATTTTTACTTGTCTGTCTCATGAATTAGAATTTAAATAGTTAAGCAAAGAATTTATTTGTTCCTAGAACACTGCTGCAGGGGCCTGCTAAAAATTCATGATTGTTTTTTATTATTTACCTAAGTAGTCTATATTATGTGGTGTTTTCTATATTTAAATAATCTTTAACTTGATGGTTTATGTTAATTGTAGTGCCAGCTGAAAATAATGCATCATGTTACAACCTTCACAATTGCATGTATATGGAAATGCCATGTATTTTTCCTGAAATTTACAATTGTTTCAGTAACTGTGGGCATATTGCAAAGAAGTATAGATAAAGCATATACATATACATAATTGAAAACAGTAAATAATTTCAAAAAGAAAGTGTTATTTCAATGTTGTCTTAAAGTTCTGGTGTTTCCCTTCTAACGATAATCCTATTCTGTTTAGTGACCTCATACTATTTGAGTAAGAATATTAACTACTTACTTATTTTAACTAATTTAAGTGCAAATATTTCACAGAATTTTTTTTGTTAAGTATTTAGACATTCTCTGAGAAGAATTGCACATTTCTGAGCTACAAAACAATACACTGTTTATAATCTTGTAACACGGTTAAGAGCCATTTAAACAAGTACTAAAATGGCAGAAACTAAGCCAACAACTTAACATTTTTTTGGCTGGTATAAAATGATGTGGATTTTAAGATACAATTTCAGTATTACACACTTAGGAAATTGTAGATACAATGGGTTTTGGAATTTTCTCTGAATTCTCTCTCTCTCTTTTTTTTTCTTTTAAAGAATTAATTTAATTTTATTTTTTTCATTCATTCCTTCATTTTAATCTGACCAGAGAGAGACAGAGAGAGAGAGAGGAAAAGTGAGAAAGCAAGCCACCAGGTCCAGGTTCTTGAACCATGGTTGGCCATGTGGTAGTGTCCAGCACTTTAACCATCATACCGCCTGCTGATCCCTAAATTCTCTCCCTCTTTAGAGGAGGTCAAGAAAATCAATATTCTTCACCTTCTCTAATCAGATTAAACCCAGATTCTTGAGATTCTTCATGTTGGTGTAAGTTTTCTTTTCTTTAAAGCATTATTTTATGTAACTTTTTTTGAGAAGATTTTGCTATAGGACTCGTGCGCTTTGCCAGAAAGACAGAGACAGAGGGACAGAAAGTGAGAAATCACCGCCCCCCCCCTCTGGTGAGATGGCTATGTCGCAATCCCTTCTCCATCCTCCTCTGCAGATCTTGGGCATACACACATGCGCGCCTGGCGTGAGTTTAAGCCACTAGGTCTGAAACTCGAACCATGGTCGACTACGTGGGAGTTCAGCAACATAGCCATTACACCAACTGCTGGTCCCTTGTGTAACTTATTTATTTATTTATTTATTTATTTTCAGTTTGACCAGAGAGGGACAGAGAGAGAGAGAGAGAGAGAGAAAGCCACCAGGTCCAGGACTCGAACCATGGTCAACCATGTGGGAGTTCAGCACCCTTAACCACCATGCCACCTGCTGGCCCTGGTGTAAGTTTTCATTGTGACCTTCTGGTCATTTAGCTATGGCTTTGATTTTGATCTTTACTGGGGGACAGAAGTGAGAAACTACATGAAAGTCTCGTCTCTATAAGTAAAATTTAGAGGCTCTTGAAAGCTCAGCATGCACACTGTAGGGCCATGCCAGTTATATTAATAAGATACATAATCAGATTTCTATTTTTATAGATGTTATTCTACTGAAATCTTTGATCATGACATAAGGTTTCCCTTATTTAAATTTATTTCAGAATAGGATTCATAAGTTGGTAATATGCTTTAACAAGTTAAATCAACTCCCCTTGTTTATTTGAATTTTGTATTTTACTGGCTATTAAATCTTTTTTTATTCTTTTTTTGAGAGGTTTTTGCTATAGGGCACATGTGGTTGCCAGGAAGACAGAGAGAGACAGAGAGACAGAAAGCAAGAAATCACCCCCTGAAGGGGAGGGCTATCCACAATCCCTTCTCCTCCATTCTCCTCTCAGGATCTTAGGCATGCACGCACACGCGCCCAGCATGAGTTTAAGACACTGGGTCTGGGACTCGAACCGCTGTCAACTACATAAGAGTCCAGCAACACAGCCATTATGCTAACTGCTGGTCCCAGCTATTAAATCATTTAATTTAGTGATAATGATACTGTTATTCAAAGTGAAAGATACTACTTGAAATCAGGCCAGGAAAATCAATATTCCTTCCGTACTGGAATTTAGTAATAGGACTATTTGTGAATTTATCAACATAAGTAACATCTAACATTTTAAAAGACTGATTGAAAAGATATTTAAAATCAATGTTTCTAATTCCAAAACTCAGTGTCCATTAATATTCTGTTTAGGAGCTAAGTTTTGAGCATGTTAAGTTAGAAATATTGTTTAATCCAAGCCAGAATGTCAAAGAGATCATTGGGTAATATGGGTTTTGACATTGGAGGTGATGGCATGATAGGGGATTGGATTTAGGAGAGAGACATTGTTGCAGAGATAGCATTCAAAACCACAAAACAGAATGGAATTACTAAGGTAGTCAGTGAGATAGAGGAAAGAAGAGGTGCAAAGGGCATGCCAGTTTCAAAAGTTGGAGGGGTAAGACAAAATGGACAAAGGCTACAGAGAAGAGGCAGTCAATGAGGTAGGAGGAAAGCCAGAAGGTATGATGTCTTGGAATTCAAGTGAAAAGACTATATAAAGGAAGGAAGAGTATGTAATATGTGCCCTTGGATTACTGATAATAAAAGCCAAGAACTGATGTTTGCACTTAGCAACGGGAATGTCATTGATGGTTTGATACAGCAGTGATGGTAAAAGGTAGTTTGAAGTGGTTTGTAGGAAAAATGGAATGTAAAAGGAAACAGTACTCCTGATGGTACAACCTTTAAAAACATAAGAGGGGGCTAGCAGGTGGAGTGATGGTTAAGGGCGCTGGACTCTCACATGGCCAACTATGGTTCAAGTCCCAGACCTGGCAACTTGCTTTCTCACTTTCTCTCTCTCTCTCATTCGCTCTCTCACTCTCTTGCTCTCACACTGTTCCTCTCTGGCCAAATTAAATAAATAAATAAAGTTACATAAAACAATTATTTTTTTAAAAATCATAAGCTACAGGGACTTGCAGATGGCGTAGTGGTTATGTCTCTGGACTCCCATGTAGTCGACAGTGATTTAATTCCCAGACCTAATGTCTTTAAACTCATGCCGAGTATACATGCACGTGTGCCCATGATCCTAAGAGGAGAATCAAGGAGCTGGGATTGTGGCATGCCCATCCCCCTGGGGGATAATTTCTCACTTTCTATCTCTATTTCTCTCTGTCTCTCTGGCAAGCACACACACCTTATAGTAAAAAAAAAAAAATAGATAAGATACAAATGGGTCAAAGATTTTAACAGACACATCACCAAAGAAGATATATAGGTAGCAATTAAATATATAAGAAGTGCCCCACGTTATGTACTGGATGTAGAGGCAGAAGACCTAGAGCAACCAACACGATATTGAAGAACAAGGCTGGAGGATGCTATCTGACTTCAAGATTATAAATTTACGGTAATGAAAACCTTGTGATACTGATGAACAATAGAAAAAGAACAGAATTCAGAGCAGAAATCTCTGAAAGAGATCCACATAAATACAATTAGTAACATGCTACATGTTTCAGTCAATGGTCCTGTAAGATTATAATGGAGCTGAAAAGTTCCTATTACCTAGTGATGTTATAGCTATCATGAAGTCATGGTATAATGAATTACTTAAGTGTTTGTGGTGATGCTGGTGTCAACAAACTTATTGTGCTGCCATCATATGTGGAGGGCCAGCAGGTAGCATGGTATTTAAGGCATTGGACTCCCACGTGGCTGACTGCAGTTCAAGTGCATGTGTGCCCAAAATCCTGACAAGAGAATAGAGGAACAAGTGAACATGTAGTTGCACAGAAAGAATTTGGACATGGTCCTTACACCCTTCCCAAAAAATAACTCAAAATGAATCACAGACTTAAATGTAATATACAAAACCTATGAAACTCCTAGAAAGAGAAATATAGGAGAAAATCTAGATAATATAGATAATCTAATAAAGAAATATAGATAAAGTATAGAAAATATAGATAACCCTAAAAGGATCTAGTGATGACTTTTTGGATATAATCCCAAAGGCATGTTCCATGAAAGAAAGAATTATAGGCTAGACTTAGCAATAAAATGCAAAAATTTCTGTTCTGAGAAATCCGAAAAAAATGAAAGAAAATATTTGTGAAAGGCATATAAGGAAAATAATTGTTATCCAAATATACAAAATAATAAAAAAACACTTTTAAAAGGCAATTATAAGAAAACAAACAACATGATTAAAAAGTGGACCAAAGACTTTAATAGACACCTAAACAAGGAATATATACAGATGCTAAATAAAAATGAAAAGATGGTGCATATCATACATCAGGAAAATGCAGATTAAAACAATAATGAGATACTATTACACATCAATTAGAACTGCTGAAATCCGAAACACTAACATTGTCAAATGCTGGTGAGAAATCAAAGCAACAGGAATTCTCATTCTTGCTGGAATACAAAATTGTACTACCACTTTGGAAAAGAGTTTGGCAGTTCTTCCCAAAACTAAACTTGCTTACTCTAAAATCCAGTAATCATATTTCTTGGTGCTCATTGAAATGAGTTCAAAATTAGGTGCATACAAAGCCTGCATATGAATGTTTATTGCAGTCTCATTCACAATTACCAAAACCTGGAAGCAATCTCTTTCAGTAGGTGACTGGATAAATAAACTGTAGTACCTGCAGACAATGAAATATTATGTGCTGAAATGAAATGAGCTATTAGGACTAGCAAGTGGTGCAGTGGTTAAGGTGCTGGACTCACATGGCTGACCACAGTACAAATCCTGTACCCAACAACCTGAAAATCACGTTGAGTGCTTGTGTATGTGTGCCCAAAATCCTGAGAAGAGAATGGAGAAGGGATTGCAGTGTGGCCATCACCCCCTGTGGATGATGTCTCACTTTTCCCTCTCTCTGCCTCTGTCTTTCTCTATCCAGCAAGTGCACAGCCCCATGGCAAAAAAAAAAAAAAAAAAAAAAAAAAAAAATCCTTGGAGGAAAAAAAAGAAATGAGCTATCAAGCAGTGAAAATACATAGAGGAAATAGATGTGTATTACTAAGTGAAAGAAGTGTACATACCAAAAAGACTAAATACTATATGATTTTTAACTATATAACATTCCAAAAAAGGGAAAACTGTGGGAGTGACAAAATCAGTGCTAGCAAAGGATTTGAGAAGGAGGCATGAATATGCAGTGTATAGAGAGGGGCTTTAGGGTAGTTAAACTCCTTTCTATGATAATATTAAGATGGATACACATAATTTATTCAAGAGCACACAGACCCTATGGAAAAACTTTAAGAAATGAAAATTTAAAAATGAATAAATAAATAAAACATAACAAAATTTGATTTATTTCTGGGATGCAAAGTGTATTTGACTTTCTGAAATAAATCGGTTTTAGAAATCAACTATACTTTGTTGATTATAACAATTATTCTGTGCTGGTGGGGTGATCTGATGATGGAGAATGTTATGTAGGTATGGAGTATATTGAAATGCGCTTCCCCTCAGGTTTTAAAAAAGGTTTATTTCATTCATGAGAAAGATACAAACAGTGAAAGAGAGAGAGAGATACCCCCAAGAGGATTTTGGTGCTGCAGTCTGTCCCCAGCCACAGCCAGCCTGGATCACAGGTTTATGTGCATATGGCTGTTATGTACAAAAAGATCTTGGAGTATGAACAGAGGACCTTCCTTTATGGATTCAGTTGCATTACCACTGAGCCATCATCTGGCCCTCTTGTTCTCAATATTATTGTAACCGAAAACATCTCTAAATATATATATATATATATATATAAACAGATACCAGTTTTGTCCCATGGTCTATTAATTAAGGGAGATGAGTCTCATATGGCCAACCACAGCCCACCACATCTTGAAAAAATATGCCAGATATATGTACTTGCATGCCCCAAATCCCAACAGGATTGAGAGATGGAGGAGTTACTGTGTGACCATGCCCTATTGGAGAATACCTTCTCCCTCTCTGTGTCTCTTTCTTTCTCTGGTGAGCCTACACCATATCACCAATTAAAAAAAAAGATGATTTTTATGAATAACTTTGTGCTAATAATTTACCAAAACCAATAAAACGAAGAAAATTTGAATTGACCAATATATGTTAAAGAAATTGATCTGTAATTTAAAACCTTCCCTTGACAAAAATTTCAGGCACAGATGGCTTTAGTTGTGAATTTTTCAAAAGGCTTAGTAAAGAAATAACACCAATCTGGGAACTAGCAGTTAGCGTAATGGCTATATTACTGGACTCCCACATAGTTGACCGCGGTTCGCATCCCACACCCGGTGGCTTAAAACTCACGCTGGGCGCGTGTGTGTGCATGCCCAAGATCCCGAGAGGAGAATGGAAGAGAAGGGATTGCGGCGTGGCTATCCCCCCTGGGGGGTGATTTCTCGCTTTCTGTCTCTCTGTCTCTCTGTCTCTCTCTGTCTGTCTGGCAAGCGCACGCTCCCTTAGCGTGAGCTTAAACCACCGGGTCCAGGACTCGAACCACAGTCAACTGCGTGGGAGTCCAGCGACATAGCCATTATGCTAACTGCTGGTCCCACCAATCTTATCTTGATAGAAGAAAATAAAGCAGAATATGATATAAAAGAAATGGAAAACTTCTTAGCTAATTTTCTGAAAGTAGATAACAGTATCATGAGAAATAAATGTTAAAAGTCAATTAAAAAAATTCTTATCATTTCTTCCATGACCAAGAAAGACAGAAAGAGCACCCTCACAAGATCCTGACATAAAGACCAATCTTTCATAAACCTGAATGCAAAGTCCCCCAAATTTAATAAAAATAATTTAATAATTAAAAAGCATAATGGGGCCAGTAGGTGGCATGGTGGTTAAGGCACTAGACTCCCCATATGGCTGACCTTAGTTCATGTTCTGGACCTAGTAGCTTGAAAATCAAAGCAGGCATCTGTGTATGCATGCCCCAAATCCCAGGAGGAGAATAGAGGAGAAGGCATTGCAGCATGGCCATCTGGTGTGCTTTCTTACTTTCCCTCTCACTGTCTCTCTCTGACTTCCTCCAGTGAGCACACACAGTCTATGACAAAACTTTAAGAAACGCAAATTTTAAAATAAATAAATAAAACATAACAAAATTTGATTTATTTCTGGGATGCAAAGTTTATTTCACTTTCTGAAATAAATCAGTTTTAGAAATCAAACAAATTAGGGACCAGCAGTTGGTGTAATGGCTAGGGCGCTGGACTCCCATGTAGTTGACCATGTTTCGAGTCCCGGGCCCAGTGGCTTACACTCACGCCAGGTGTGTGTGCATGCATGCCCAAGATCCTGAGAGGAGAATGGAGAAGGAATTGCAGAATGGACATCCCCCCGGGGGGTGATTTCTCTCTGTCTTTCTCTGTCTTCCTGGCAAGCGCACATGCCCTAAAGCAGAAACCTCTCCAGAAAAGAAAAAGAAAAAGAAATCAATCAAATTGATAGAAAAGAAGATAAAAAGTTACATAATTCAGTAATTCAATAGATACAGGAATTTATTTGATAAAATAAAATTTTATGTTAATGATAAAACTTCTTACAATAGAAATGAAAGAGACTTTCTATGATGATAAAAAGTTTATTTATAAAGAACCGTAAGTGTAGTAAATTACTCCTGTGCCAAGAAATATTGAATATATCCATACATACTGAGTAATTAAATGGAATAAGGCTAAAGAAATTAAAATTCTTAGAATGGAAAGAAAAAAATAAGACAGACATAATTTACATATAAGTATGGTTGAGTATATGAAAAGTTCAAAAAATGCATAGATGGACTATTATACTTAGTAATAATATGAATTTAATATGCAAGATCAATAAACAAATTTCTGTATAAGCTAAGTTGAAAATAGAATTAATTCTAATAAATTATATAATTTTCAATGACATCAAAACCTATGAAGAAATGTACATGAAAATATGCAAAACCTCCTAAGTGTAAACCACAAAATATTATGAGAGAAATTAAGAATATCTAAACAAATAGATTATTCAAGTTCATGAAAAACTCAAGTGGTATGGATGTCAATTTTCTCCAAGTCAATCTTTACAATTAAAATATAATTCTAATACACATCCTAGGAGGTTTTTTATGTGTGTTCAAGAGTTGACCAACTATTCTAAAGTGTATATGGTAATCATAAAGTTTAGGAATAGCCTCAACAATTTGAAGAAAAAAACTTTGACAACTTACTCTACAGATAAAAAGATATATAAAGTTATGATAATTAATATAATGTGAAATTGGCAGAAAGGTATATAAGTAGACCAAATAAAAGAAGCAAGAGTTGAGAAACAGACTCATGATATTTAGTAACAGCATTTTTGAGAATGTGGCTGTGGAGAAGCAATGGGTAAAATATGGTCTTTTGAACAAATTATGATATTAACAATTGGAAATCCATGTAGGAAAAAATGAAGCTTGACTTCACTTGATCCCATAGCCACAATTTAATTCCAGGTTGGTTATATCAATATAATAGATCTAAATGTGAAAGGCAACATAGTAAAGCTTCTAGACAAAACTATAGGAGCATATCTTCATGACCTTGGGGCAGGCAGAGATTTCTTAAACAAAGCTTGAAAAATGCTAACCATCAAAAAAGATTGGCAGTTTTTGTTATATTAAAATTAAGGACCTCTATTGATCAAAAGTCACTTTTAAGAAAGTAAAAATATTTGGAGTAGGAGAATACATTCACCATATATTGTGATCTAATGGTCAAAGAGCTTGTCTCTTGACCATATTAAACCTTTTTCAAACCAGTAAGAAAAAGACAGAAAATTTAATAGAAAAATAAAAAACATATTTCAACAGACTCTTCACAGTAGAGGATATTGAAGCAACTAATAAACATATTAAAACAAACAGCATTATTAATAATCAGAAAACAAAATTAACATGACAGTGTTACATACTTTATGCTCACCAAAATGGTAGATTTATAGGAAAAATATCCATCTTAGTGCATTGGTGAACATTTTGGGAAGCTAGAATTCTCTTCTTCTGCTAGTGGAGTGCATATTATTTTTAAAACTCATTGGACATCCTTTTAGAACTGTGTTCTAAGGTTGAACCTACCCGGTAATCCAGTGACTCCATTCCTAGGTATATGGAAATGAATATACACGTGCACCAGTTGATGTGTACACCATGCACATTGAACATTATTTATAGCAGCCAAGAAATGGAAACAACCCAAATGTCCAACAATAGGGTAGGTAAGTAAATGTGTGCATGTGTACAATGGTGTACAATGGACCACTATAAAGCAATAAAAACCATAAATAAAACTTGAAATAAAATTACATATACTTTAAGATTTTATCTGAAAGAAGTTCCAAAAGTATGTAAAGCCAGATTAGTTTTTAGAAATACATAATTTAGAGGAAGCAAGAAGATGTTTCTGGGGCGTCAGTAGTGTTCTTGACTCAATGGGAACATAAATGTTTTTTTCATGTTCATTCTCCAAGATATACATTTTTGTTTACTTTGTAAATGTGTTATGTTATGGAATACTTTTTCTTTTTTAAAAAAAATTTGTCAGAGGACAAGTGTTCAGGGCAGAGAGACAGAAAGAGTAAGGGAGAGGAACATGATCATGCCATAGTATCCTCCATTTTTCCATTCTGTTAGGTTTTTGGCATGCATGCATAGGTGCCTGAAGTGTTTCTCAAGCTGCCAAGGTCCAAGACTCAAAAGGCACTATTGGCCATATGGGATCTGGCACCCTTAACAACTTGGCCATGAGGCTAACCCTATTATAGAATATATTTTTTAAAAATAGAACTTCCTGGGCTAGCAGGTGGCATGTAGGTTAAGGATCCCACATGGCCAACTTCAAAGCTGAGCCCCAGACTTGGGGACTTGAAAATCATGCTGGGTGCATGTGGGGGCATACCCAAAATCCCGAGTGGAGAATGGAGAAGGGACTGAGCCATGGCCGTACCCCCTGAGGGGGGTGATTTCTCACTCTCTCTCTCTCTCTCTGACTGTCTCTCTCCAGTGAGTACACACACCAATAGCAAACTTTAAAAAAAAATTACACGAGACTCCCAAAATATTCAGACAAGAAGCCATTTTAAAGCTGAGGTGTGTCCTGGTGTGTTTAGGGAAGCCATGCTCTAAACCCACCTCATAGACTCCCAAAATATTCAGACAAGCACTGTGGAGGAGAGATTTTGTCACAGAATGACCAGAAACAACCACAGAGGTACAAGAAACATGAGAAACCAAGAAAATGTCTCTCCCGTAAGGGAAAAGAACAATACTTCATCATCTATAAACAGTACAGTAGAATTCTTGGAAATGTCTGATAAAGACTTTAGAATATTCATATTGACAAAACTAAATGAGATGCAAGAGCTGAGAGATGATGAACTCCAGAAGATGCAGAAGAAAAGAGACAACGAGTTCTGGGAGGTGTCGAAGTTCTTCCATGATCTGAAAGGAAATATACACCATGAAAAAGAATCAAAGGAGCTATTAGAGATGAAGTCTGCCCTTCAGGAAATCAAAACGTTCCTCGAAGGTATTAAAAGCAGATTAGTCCATGCAGAAAATTGAATTTCGTATGTTGAAGGTAAAACCTCTGATCTAGAAAAAACAACAAAAAAACCTGAGAAAATAACCAAAAAAAAAGAGAATACTATACAAAAAATACTAGAGAGCATTAAGCACCCAAACATTCAGGTAACTGGTATCCCAGAAGGTGAGGAAACTAATAAAGGCATCGATAATCTATTCCATGAGATCTTGGAAGAAAACTTTCCAAATCTAGAGAGGTATTCAAATATCCAGACCGTTGATTTACAAAGGACCCCTAAGAGAATCAACCCAAGAAGATCTTCTCCAAGGCACATCATAGCCAGACTGGTCAAATCTACAGATAAAGACAATATACTAAAATTGGCAAGAGAGAAATGTCAGGTTACTTATAAAGGTCATCCTATCAGGCTAACCTCAGACCTCTCATCAGAAACAATGCGAGTAAGGAAAGAATGGGAAAATATATTCAAAGTGTTAAGTGAAAAAAAAACAAACAAACAAACAAACAAACAAACAAAAAAACAGTTTCAACCAAGAATACTATACCCAGCAAGATTATCTTTCATATGGAAAGAAAGAATAAAAATATTTTCAGATAAACAAGACTTGAAAGAATTTGCCAGTAGCAGACCCACTCTTCAAGAAATTCTGAAAGGAATGCTTGACCAGTGAAACTAAAGATACATACAGAAATAAGAGAACAAAAGGCAACCAAGAAAATGATAAATTTAATGCTAGGGACAAGAAATAACAATAACAACGTAGAATGTTAACTCCCAGGGTTTAAATAGAAAGATTGGACCATAGCAACACTGCATATTCAACAGAAGAGAGTTTGAACATAAGACTGAACTGGCAAAATAGAATTTTATGACTTTTGAGTAAAACATTACTGATTTTTTTTTACTATGCTTTGTTTTCCCAATTTAAACAGTTTACTTTCTTTTCAGTTGTTGATAGGTTTAGCAATATTTTTCTGGTTTGTTTCTTTAAATGAAAACAAAGTTTTCTTCCTTCCTGATCCCTCTGGAATTGGAAAATATTTGGGAATATTCTTATTTTGTGGGAGAAGGGTTATTTGCATAAGTTCAATAATGCTTGTTGCATTGATTCAGAAATTGGAAATACTCATTATTGGACAGGACTTTGACTGGAATATCATATCTGAAGATTAATTAGAAACCTATGGAACTAAGTTTGGATATCAATTAAGCTAACAGAAGCTCTTAGAGAGATGACCTGTGACCACAAATAGTTCTGTCTGTCAGAGAGGATTAAAGAAGATACATGAGAGAATTTATAACATAAAATAACCTGGGCATTTCCAGCCCAGCATTGTAATCAGTAGAGATTGCAAAAGAGCAACCACACCAGAGAATTATCTTGAGAAAAACTTTGAAGGAAGAAAAAGAGACTAACCTTTGCTAGCAGATGATATATCATAGAATATACTTGGGCAGGGCTGAACTGAGAAGGTTTATATGTGACTAGTGTACTGGGCATTTGCTTTTCAACAGTTTGAGTAGTTGACATGTAAGTATTTTCTCAAAAATATTAAAAACCATACTGTTTCTGTTGTTATTGAGTCACAAACAAAATTATACAAAATTATAAGAGATATTTTGGAATTTTGCAAGTTGTTTATTAACTTTCAAGAACTATGGAGTATGAGTTAAAATTTTTTGATATGTAAAGTAAATGTTTGTGGAAAAATGTAAAAAAAAATTAGGCACACACACATATGTGTTACTTTTTTGAAATTAGAAAATTTGGTTGTTTGCAATTCTAGAAATAATCTTGATGTTTCCAGTCAGAATGCCACATAATGACTAACTGCTAGTAAACTTTGGTAATGAACATCCTTTAGAAGGAGGAGAATATTTTCCCCACCCCCAGTTTAATTTCCTCTAAGTATATTAGACGGGTTTTCAGCTCTTTCTCCACTAAAGCAGGCTATAATGTCAGAACATGCAATATATTTTAAATCTATGCAAGATTTTCCTCCCTGCTGTGCTTAATTTCTGAATCCAATGCTGTCACAAAAACAGATGCTATGTGATTCCCCGTGGAAAGAGCAAGTACCGATTTTCATGAGGGCTACATAGACCCTCCTGCAAATTGGTCTTGCATACCCTGTTTGGGCAGATGAACCACACATTTGTTAAAAAAGGTTTTATTTTAAGACTGTAATAGATAACAAAGTTACTTTTTAAATTGAGTAAACTTTTTTCATATGGAACCAAAATGATCAGAATTGAGCTTTTTGTTATCACTAACATTTCACTCTAGTTATTGAAATTTAATAAAAATAATATTTATTAAACTCAGTACTGCTAAAAGGTTCATATCTCTTTTATGTATTTATTTTTAATTCAGTTTAATTCTCACATGATGATGAGATCTGTAATTTAAAGGAAAATGCCAAATCTTAAAAAAATTACTAATGATTATAAATAAATGAAAATGAGAACTCCTTGTATGTCTAAAATGCTAGTTTAAGTGACAAGATAAATATCGTTTCTCCTTTCATTGATTATGCAATCATCTCAACTGTGAATCTGACCTATCTATACAACAAACAAGTTAGATTGCAGAAGGAATTATCAAGTAGACAGGCCTTAGTCAGGCAGTGATTTTTTTTTTTTTTTAACATGGGAATTGGTCCTGCCTTACAAACATGCCATTAAAATATTGAGTGACTGTTTAGGTATTATAGTTGGAGACAAAAGCTTCGTATTGCTGTTTATAGATGTCATGTTTCTAGCCTATGTTACATTTCATGTCACTGAAGGACAGAGAGTATGTAGCATTTATATTATGACTTGGATATACTTGTGGTATATTTAAACAGGACATCCCCCACTCCATCAGTTTTAGAAGTAGAAAATAAATTCATATCTGTGAACTACTTGAATAAATGTTTCAAATCACATTTGTTTTTTTCCAAGCTTGTCTTTACTATCATTATTCTTTTATTCTATCTCCTCTTTGATAATTCCTGAAACTTAGGGGCTAATATCCATAACCTCATTCCAGTTACAATGGCTTTATAAAGTGAAAGTTGAGAACTCCGAATTCTTCTATGGTAATTGTTAATAACCTGATGACACTTTCTTCCTATAGTCAGTGTTGAAAAACACTGATTCTGCCAGTTCTTGCCTATTGTATGAGGCCTGAAACAGAGACGGAGCATGAGGCAGTGGTGGTGGTGGGGGAGGGCTAGTCCTCTTGCTACAGCATATTGTCTCTGACTCATACTAGAAAGTCTTTTAGGAGCCAGCAGATGGTGTGGTGGTTAAGGTGTTGAATTCCCACATTATGACCATGATTCAAGTCCCAGACCAGGTGACTTGAAAATTACATCAGGTGTGTGTGTGTGCATGTGCCCAAAATCCAGAGAGAAGGAGGGATTGCAGTGTGGCCATTTCTCCCTGGGAAGGGAAGATTTCTCACTTTCCCTCTCTGTCTCACTTTATGTCTCTCTAGCAAGTGTATTTGCTTTATGGCAAAAACTTAAACAAACAAACAAAAGCCTTTTAGGCCCAACCATTAAGGCACATGCCACTAAACATTGCATTATGCTCCACAGGCTGGGATCACATGGGATGCCTGAGGAGGAGTTTTATTACACTGTGAGACCCTGTCTAATAAAGAAAAAAGTCTTACAGTGAAGCAGGGCCACCTTCAAAATGTGGAAACTCTAATATGTATTTTTTAAAAATTTAACTTTATTTATTATTGTTATTATTTTCCAATTTTATCAGAGAGAGACAGAGAGAGAGAGAGAGGGAAAGTGAGAAAGGAAACCACCAGGTGTAGGATTCAAACCATGGTTAGCCATGTGAGAGTCCAGTGCCTTTAACCATCATGCCACCTGCCAGCCCCATGAAATGTACTTTTAAAAAATAATTATTTATTTAATTTTATTTGTTATTATTATTTTTTAATTTGACCAATAAGAAAGAGAGAGAGAGAAAGTGAGAAAGCAAGCTGTGAGGTCTGGGACTTGAACCATGGTCAGCCATGTGGGAGTGTCCAGCACCCTACCGCCCCGCCCAGGAACCTGATATGATGTCTACAAAGACTTAAAGGAACGACAGTCCTAGGTCAATCTGATTGCTTTTCCATCTCAGGCATGATTCTTTGAAACCTGTTCTTCCTCTCATTCTTTTATGTCTTTTTCTCTCCCTAGTACAACCACTCTCATTTTCTTTCCTTTTTTTTTGAAAGTCTACCCTAATTTGGGGTTCCTAGGATAAATAACACCTTTTTTTTTAAATGGAAAAAACTCTACTTTTTCACATATGGAGTCAGGATTTCCTATTTTCAAACTTTGGTGACTCCAGATTTTATGCCTTTGTCCTTGATCCTAGGGATTATTCTTTTATTTTACAGTAGTTAATGGAACACATTTCCTACGAGATTCCTGAGACAGAATGTGATACGAGGGGCCAGCATGGTGGTTAAGGCAGCTGGACTCCCACATGGCTGACTGCAGTTCGAGTCCCAGACCTAGCAGCTTCCTTTCCCACTTCTCTCTCTCTGTCTCTCTCTGGTCAACTGCAAAAAAATTAAGAAAAGAAATAATGACAATGAATAAAATTTAATAAAAAGAAATAAACTGTATTCAAAAAAGAATGTGATATGAATAAATGTTTCATGATATTGCTTGTTTTGTAAATATTTTCATTTCACACAGTTAAGTGTTTTTCCTGAGTATAACATCTAGTTGAAAATCATTAGCTCTTGTAATTTTAAAAGTGTGATTTCATTTCTTTTTAGTCCAAAAGCAATTTAGTTAAACATAATAATGTTATAACTAGGGTAAATTCAGTTCTTTTTACAGAAAAAAAGCACTTCTACTTTCAATGATGTCTAATTACCACATTTTCAAATAAAACTTTTTTTTTTTTTTTTTGGAGAGGTTTTTGCTATAGGGCGTGTGTGCTTGCCGGACAGACAGAGAGAGACATAGAGACAGAAAGCAAGAAATAACCCCCCAGGGGGGATGGCCACGCCGCAATCCCTTCTCCTCCATTCTCCTCTCAGGATCTTAGGCACACACGCACACGCACCCAGCGTGAGTTTAAGCCACCGGGTCCGGGACTCGAACCGCGGTCGATTACTTGGGAGTCCAGCGACATAGCCATTACACTAACTGGTCCCCAAATAAAACTTTTAATAGCTCACATTGGGGGGATTGCTTAAATAGCAACAATAAAAATATAATCCAAAATATGAAACAGAGGAAAAGAAAATATTTACTTTTTTATTTTAATCTTTTTTGCTCAATAGTAATTACATTATTATTGAAAATATAATTTTTAAGTTCTTCAGATAACTTGAAAATTTACACTAATATTATTGTTATTTAAAAAGAAAATAAGCCAGCCCCATAGCATAGCAGTTGGGCTCTGGGCAGAGGAAGCCAGATCTTACATGATTAACTAGGGTTCAAATCCCTGTTCTATTGGCTTGAAAAAACACACTGAGCACACGTATGCATGCCCAGAATCAAGACAGGAAGAATGAGGGAAAATATTGTGATGTGACCAGCCTCAGTGAGGGATACTTTCCTCTCTTATTCTCTTTCTCTCTTTCTTGTACATACATTCTGGCATTAAAAAAATAAAATATTAAATTAGCATATGGTCAAACTGACTTTGTGCCTGTGTGTACAGTTCTGAGTTTAAACACATGTACAGATTCATGTAACCACTGCCACACTCAGGATACAGAACAGTCTAATTATCCTCAAAATTACCTTCATACTACATCTTTGTAATTGAATACTTCACAAGTCTTTCTCCTACTCTCTGGGAACTGCTGATCTCTGTGCTCTATTCTTATACTTTCAGCTTTTCAGAATGTCCTTTAAGTGAAATTGCACAATAGGTGTGAAACTGATTTCTGTCAATTAGTATAAGATTTTTCAGATTCATCCATGCTGTTGTGCCTGTCAAGAGTTTGTTTTGTTTTATTTGCTTAGTAGTAGTACTTTGTGTGACTATAACACTATTTGTTGATCTTCTTGCCCACTGGTAGATATCTAAGTTTCTTCCAGATTAGGCAATTGTGTGTAGACTTGCTGTAAATACTTCTAAATGTTTATATTTTGTTTGTTTATTTAGTTGTGTATAATGAGACAATATGATAATATGAGTTCTTTCTTTCTTTTTTTTTTTTTAAGTTTCTACCATAGCGTATGTGTGCTCTCCAGATACAGAAAAAGGGAAAATGAGAAATCACCTCCCAAGGAGCATGGTCACATCGCAGTCTCTTTTTTCCCGGTCACATCGCAGTCTCTTCTTTCCCATTCTCCTCTTGGAATTTTGGGCACACACATACATACACCTGGCATGATTTTCAAGGTGCTGGATCTGGGACTCGAACCATGGTCACTCATGTGGGAATCCAGCACCCAAACCACCATACCACCTTCTGGCCTAAAAATGTGTGTTGCTATTTTCCCAAGATATAAACAGGAATGTGGATATTTGGACACATGGTAAGAGTGTTTAATGTTAAAAGAAACTATAAAACTCTTTTTCAAAATAGCTGTACCATTGTGCATTCTCACCAGAAGTACGTGAGGATACACTGGTTCTACACCCTTATTAGCAATTGGTATTGTCAGTTTTTTATTTTAATCATTTTGCTGGTATACAGTGATGTCTGAAAGTGATTTAAATTTACATTTCTTTAATAACAAATAATTTTCTGCAACTATTTATGATTATTTGCCATACAGAGATTTTTTTGTTAAAGTATGTGCTAAAATAGTTTGTCCACTGTTTATTGGGTTGCATTTGAGTTTCTTGGATAAAAGTTCTCCGTATGTTTTGGAGCGTTTTCTTACAATGTTTAGCTTCTCTTTTCATTTTCTTGATAACAACTTTTACAAAATAATTTTTTTTAATTTTGAAGAGATTTTCTCTTTTTTCTTTTACATATTAAGATTTTGAAGTCAGATGTAAGATTATTTTCTAAAGCTAGATCATTAAAATTCTATTCTACATTTTCTTCTGAAATTTATAGTGTAAATTTTACATTGGATTGTTGATTTATTTTTGCTTTACTTTGTGTAAGATGAGAAAATTAGGATAAGATTTTTTGTTGTTGCTATTTTGTTTTGTTTTGTTTTGAGTCAATGGATGCCTAATTGTTCCACAGTGGTTGTTAAATAGACTTTTGAATTACTATTGAATTACCTTTACACATTTGTCAGAATCAATTGGCCCTACTTGTGCATATCTACTTTTGGACTCTTTACGCTGTTCTGTTCATCCCCATTTCTGTTCCTTCACTAAAACCATAGTGGCTTGATTATTACAAATTTACAGTGGGTCTTAAACTTGAGCATCTCCAACTTTTCGCTTTCAAATTGCTTTAGTTATTTTAACTTTTTATTTTTGCTTTCTTTATACATGTTAGACTTAGCTCATCTATAAAAATAAAAATTCCTGCAAATTAAAATTGAGTTTAATCTGTATATCTATTTAAGGAGAATTTACATCATAACTACAATTCAGTATTTTATTCCATGAACGTGGTATGTCATGCTGTTTATTTAGGACTCTTTAAACATTTCCATTAGCATTTAAAAGTGCTTAGCATGTATAGCCAGCCTGATGGCACAATGATAACACAAGCTTTGTGGTGCTGGGCCAACAGGAGAAGGTCCTGGATTTGCATCCTAAAGTCTCCTCATATACACTTTATATATGCACTTGTGTCCATGATCTGAGCTCACTGAGACTGGAGATAGATAGTGGCATGAAGACTCTGTTGGGGGGACCAGTAGTTAGTGTAATGGCTATGTCGCTGGACTCCCACGTAGTCGACCACAGTTCGAGTCCCGGACCCGGTGGCTTAAACTCACTCTGAGTTTTTGTGCATTGTGTGCCCAAGATCCCGAGAGGAGAATGGAGGAGAAGGGATTGCGGCATGGCCATCCCCTCTGGGGGATGATTTCTGGCTTTCTGTCTCTCTGTCTCTGTCTGTCTGGTGAGTGCACGCACCCTATAGCAAAAACCTCTCCAAAAAAAAAAAAAAAAAGACCCTGTTGGAGACATTTGTCATTCTCTTTCTTTCTCTCTTTTATGAAATAAATAAATAAATACACTTAGTTTCCCCCCCCCGGCATTGAGATTCCTTACATATTTTTTTTAGATTTATATTCAAGTGCATTAGTTTTCTATTGTTGCTGTAACTCACCAAAATCTTAATAGCAAAATCACACCAATTTATTATAATATTGTAGGTTAGAAATCTAACAAGGGCATTAGTGGTGCAGAGGTAGTACAATGCTCTGTGAGGCTGACCCATATGGGAAGGGTTTAGGTTCATGTCTAGTGACCTCCTTGAACAGACACACTGGCATGCACATGCCCAGGGTTTATGGCTGGCTGAACCCACGGGTAGACTACAATGTGAGGAGCCCATAGGGGGTACTTGTTTCTCTGTCTCTGTCACTGTCTCTATCTCTCTATCTCTCCCTCCTCCACTCTGTATCACTCGTATAAGAAAGAAAAAAACTGAAAAGCAACAAAAGCTAATAAGGGTTTCATTGAGCATGCGATGTCAACAAAGCTACATATTTATTTATTTATTCCAGAGACTCTAAGGGAGAATCAATTTCCTTGACTTTTCCATCTCATAGATTGTTCACATTTCTCAATTTTTGGCCTCATTCCTGTGGTCAGCAACATTGCATCTCTCTGTACCTCTCTTGCACTGTCATTTATACCTCTGGTTCTCTTCTTCTGACACTCTCTTCCTGGTTGAAGGATATCATCATTACTTTAGACCTACTGCTATAGTTTGGATGTGTTTCTCAAAATTTATGTGTTGAGATTTGGTTCTGATGGGATTAAGAGGATGAAAAGTTAATCTAACTACAGTGTTGAAAGGTGGCCTTTGGGAGGTGAGTAGAATTAGGGCCATCAGGGTGGGGCACCATGATTGACTTGTGATGGGTTTATAAGGAGAGGAATTGAGACCATAATAAAGATACACAGATACAAATGCAAACACTTCTGCACTCCCCCATATTATAGTGCAGTAAGAAACTCCTCAGCAGAAATGGACCATGGGCCTTGAACCTCCAAATTGTAAGCTAAGTAAACCTGTACTGTTATAAATGAAGCAGATTCAGATATTTTTGCTAACAACAATGAAATGGAGTAGAACATCTGCTGAGTGATCTAAGATGTCTCTGTTTTAAGGTCTGCTAATTAGCAACCTGTGTTTTAAGTGTATTTATTAATTAGAGAGAGATCCAGGAACCTCCAACAGAGTCTTGATGCTGTTACTTATTTCCAGTGTTAGGCAGCCAGGGCATGTGATTGTGCAGTTGGCATGTACAGAAAGAACTAAGAACATGAACCTGGGAATTTCCCACGTGCCTTCAGCATCATAAAACATTGCGTCACCATTATGCTACCTTGGCTGACCATAATTACCAACATTTATTCCCCTCTGTCATGTAATGTAACATATACACAGGTTCTGGGGACTAGAATATAGTGAATATTTCTGAGTGACCATTATTCTGTCAACCACATTAAGGATATTTTTAGAAGATATTGTAACAGAATTATTTTTAAGTTTATTTATTTATTTTTTCCATATACAAGAAGAAGAAAACACCCCAATAAGATCCTGACTCCACAATTCACTCACAGCCTCAGTCTGCCCCAGATCATGGGCCACTCACATGCCCAGATACTCAGGGAGGTATATAGGCATGAACGTGGAACCTTACAACTTTGGTTAGTCTCACAAAGTATCATGTCTTCTGCTGTGCTGGTATCTGGTCTCACAGAATTGTTCTGAATTTTAGTTTCTCATCATTCATTGATAGCATACAGAGAATAGGATTGAATTTTTCATATTGACTTTGAATCCTGTTGCTTGGATCTTGCCTAATTCGTTTATTAGTCCTAGGAGCATTATTTTTTGTAGATTCCTTAAGATTTTTGTAGTAGCCAATCATACTGTCAGTGATTCTCTTTGATTTGTATGCTTATTGTTTGTTTTTATTGACTCTTGCACTGGATAGTACTTGCAATTCAATGTTGCATAAGAGTGATGAGAGTCTACATTTCTCCCTTGTCCCAATATTAGAAGCATGTCTCTAATCACTAAGTACTTAGTTAACTATTATTTTATTTGTAGATGTTTTTGTTGGGCTAGGGAAATTACTTTCTTTCTAGTTTGCCATATCTTATCATGAATAGATGTTGAATTTTTGTCAAATGTATTTTCTGTGTTAATTGAATATGACTGTGTAGTTTTTGTTCTAGTCTGTTAATATGGACTGAATCAACTGATTTTTAGATATAGAATTAGCCCATCAATACTATGGTAGATCACATTTGATCATAATATATCTTACTTTTTAACATGTTGATAAATTTCATCCATAGATTTTTATATGTGTGTCTATTTTTGTGAGGGACATAGTTGTTGTCTTTTCTTGTATTTGTCACAATAAATTTTATTAATCTTTTCAAACATCAGCTATTCATTTTATTATTTTTAATTGTCTTTCTCATTTTAATCTCAATAAAATTGATAAACGTCTAGCCAGACTAACAAAGGTGTAGGAGGGAGCCAATCAGCAAAAATCAGGGCAGAAAGAGGGCTATCACTACAGACCTTAATGACATTTTAAAGGAATATTATGAGCAACTTTACACACATAAACTGGAAAATCTATAATAACATAAACTAATTCCTTTAGCATAGCAAACTATGAACTTTTACACATGAAATACATAGAAGGCTTGGGACCAGCAGGTGACATTGTGGTTAAGGCGCTGGATAATCCCACATGGCTGACCACGGTTCACTCTTGGACCTGGTGACTTGGTTTCTCACTTTCTCACTTTCTCACTTTCTCTCTCACTTCCTCTCTCTCTCTCTGTGTCTGGTCAAATTAAAATAAATGAATGAATAAATAAAATAAAATAAATAACTATAAAAAAATAAGTAAACATCTGACCTCATACATTATTAAAAACAAACAAACAAACAAAACAAAAACATAGAAGGCTTGAATTGTCATATCTATTCCAGAAATTTGATGGGGAAAAAATAACTCATCCAGATCCAAATTATTTAATTGAAAAATTTTAGTTAATGAAGACATAATACCAATTCTGTGCAATTGCTTCCAGAAAATAGAAGAGTGAGAACTTCCCAAATAATTTGGTGAAGTCAGCACTACCAAATGCTATAACCAGACAAAGCTTCTTTTGCTCCTCTATTTTCATTTTATTATTCTTTTTTGTTTATCTTTCATAAGCTAGAGAGCTGGTATACTCACCAGAGAAAGAGAGAGTGAAAAAGCATCCCCCATGGGGGAGGATCATGCTGTAATCTCTTCTCCATTTCTCCTTTTGGAATTTTAGGCATGCACACATATGCTCCTGGCATGTTTTCAAGCTGCTAGGTCAGGGGCTCGGACTGTACAGTTGGCCATGTGGAATCCAGTCACCTTAAGTAAGCTCCATGCCATTGGGTAGTCTATTCTCCTGGTTTAAGACTACCATTAACTTGTTAGAATTTTCTTTGTTCTCTTTTATTCTTTTTATTGATCTAAAATTTGCAATATTCTTTATCTTCCATAGTGATTTAGTTTTAAGGCCATATCTTCTGTGTCCATGTGGATATTAAAATCCAGCTTATCTTCTTTCATCTATACTCAGTATACAGCAGGCTGTGGGCTGTGTAAAGGTGATTTCAACCTACTGAGTTTGATCTATTTGTGGCAAAAGAACATTTGTAGTGGAATTGTTTATTTATTATATTTTATTCATCATTTATTGTTTGTAACAATAATGGTTCTAGTACAGATTTCAGTCTGTCATGTTGCTTTGTGGAGTAGCCCTCCTAAAATATCATCAAAGTAGAATGACTATGTGTATGTATACATATATGTATATGTATGTAAATCATCAGTTAAGCAATGGCGTAAAACAAGTACATGATTTCATTTCATACCACACAATAGAGACTGTTACCATTAACTTGATAAAAGGAGCTTTGATATTTTGTAGTAACAAAAGGTAGATAGCCCTTTATAATTGACATCTTTCGGAACCTTTGACGTTTTAGAAAAAAATTCCCTATAACCTTCTCAGATAATGAATATTGCAAACAACAGTGTACTATAATCCTCAACATAAAAAAAAAAAAAAGTCTAGTTGTTGCAGGGAGTGAAATTTGGAAGTACTTACCAGACTTTCTGAACTTCGAACCAAGTTAAAAAGCCTAGCAGCATTTTCCTTTCTAAACAATGTGCTGGTTGACTTAGAAAACAACTTCTTTATTTGAACCATGGCTTGTAGTCTCTATGTTAGCCATAGCAAATGTTCATTATTATTTTAAAAGCTAGAGAGTAGGAAGGAGAGTAAAATATCTGCCCGAAGCATTTTTTTCTCCAAAAATAAAAATAAAAAGAGGAAGGGAGGGGATATGCATAAAACAATATTACACTGCATTCTCCACTTTGTCGTTCAATGCTTTACAATTGCCTAATTGTTCATCAGCTTCACAAAAGAAATGCCTTTTATTTTCTCCAGGCACTTAGAGATGACTAAGTGTCACTTAGTCAATTGGCAGAACAAAGAAGTCAATTTATGGATCACATTTTCTCTGTTTCGTTATTCTTGAAAATAATTCACTTTATTGGTTTAGTGTTCTGGAAAGGTGAGGGATTGACAGGCCTAGAGTACAGAAATATCATCCCATAGATTTAGGTTGCACACACACATTTCTGTTTAAAACAGAGGTGAAAAGGTAACAGATTCTGTCTCTTCATGTTGAAAACTACTCTAAAAATTAATAGTACGAACTCCTGACTTCCTCCAAGCATATCACTCTAACTAAAAGGCACAGCCCATATTTTTTTCACATTAATTCTATTAATTAGTTAAGATAGTGTGCATTAGTCTTTGATACATGTATATATATATATACATAAATATATATA
>NW_006205007.1:1705985-1745875 GCF_000334495.1 Tupaia belangeri chinensis
GAAATATCATCCCATAGATTTAGGTTGCACACACACATTTCTGTTTAAAACAGAGGTGAAAAGGTAACAGATTCTGTCTCTTCATGTTGAAAACTACTCTAAAAATTAATAGTACGAACTCCTGACTTCCTCCAAGCATATCACTCTAACTAAAAGGCACAGCCCATATTTTTTTCACATTAATTCTATTAATTAGTTAAGATAGTGTGCATTATTCTTTGATACATGTATATATATATATACATAAATATATATATAAAATATGTAATATTTCATTACAACATAAAAACTTAAAGAATAATTTTTGTAATTTAAAAAAAATTTCTTACAAACATTTGTAAAATATGCATATAACAAAAAAAATTATACTTACCAAAAATTTTACAACACAGAGAAAACTACTGTTACTATTTCTGTATGATTTTGATATATTTTTATGCATATATTTATATTATATTAACACATTATAATCATATAAATGTTATTTATAACTTAATTTTTTATTTTCAGAACATTTATGAGGTGCCAAATATTCCTCATGATTTCCAAATGATTTTTCATTGCTAAATTATTTTTCACATATGAATATACTCTTAAATTCATCCCTTCCTATTGGACAGATAAATTACTTACAGTGGTGTGGTTATCAAAAATAACATTAAAATAAGTGAATTGAAGGTCCATATGCAGCTCTGATTATTTTCCTAAAATAACTTGCTTTTGATGATTTTCCTACACTAAAAGATAATTTTTAAGATTTATACAGTAAGTGGACAAACCATCTTCTCTGAATTTACTTATTTACTGCTCTAACAATAGGATGTGTTTTAATTTATATTTATAACAGATTTTTCAATGGGTGAAGTAACAGTCAATGACCATGGATGCCTTCAGCCATAGGGCCAAGTGGTCAAATTTTCTATTAGCTTATATAGAAAACTAAATTTACCCTTGATGAATGCATGCTCCTTCATTAATTGTATTTTTCAGTGAAGTTAATTTTATTCTTTTAACTATCCTTTACTCTTGTATGTGGTAAATCTCTAAAATAACTCATTGTTCCAATCACTTCAATATAAATTCATTACTCAGAATTGTAAAACATTCACATAGCAACATTTTCTTTATCTTTTAAGAAAGTTGTCTAATTATAGGATCTGTGAATATTCTCATCTTTTTAAACAAACATGAACTACGCTTTTTAAAATTGGGCTAAAAACTTTTGAGAGTTTGGTAAAAGTTGGAGAAAATTTGGAGGAAAGATGCACAGATGTTTGCTATTCTCTTTTAATCACTTTTTCCCAGAAATTATTCATTTCACCAGAATATTCTAGATGTGGAAATAAAACTGCTTCAGAGTACAATCTATACTGACAAATAAAATTATTTAGTTATATTTAATCTATTCCATATTTTTTAACAGCAAGTTTTTTTTCACATGCAGAATGAGCATTGAAATGTGCCAAGCTACAAATTGTGATTAGGAAAGCTGCTTGTTTAGCATTTTCAAAGGGAACCAACATGACAATCAAACATGGAAAGAGCAGATGGAAAATTTATTTTAGGACATGCAGCAATAATAGAGAAATTAGGGAGCAATTAAAACATGAAAAAAATCAGTTTAGCTGAAAAAGTGAATTCAAAGTTATTTCAGTTCAGTTCCCAATTATGTTATTTTATTTCTGTTTTGTTTTTTTTTTTTTAAGAGGTTTTTGCTATGGGGCGCGTGTGCTTGCCAGAAAGACAAAGACAAAAAGTGAGAAATCACCCCCTGGAGGGATGGTCACACCACAATCCCTTCTCCTCCATTCTCCTCTAGGGATCTTGGGCATGCACGCACACACACACGTGCCTAGCATGAATTTAAGTCACTGGGTCCGGGACTAGAACTGCGATCAACTACATGGGAGTTCAGTGACATAGCCATTATGCTAACTACTGGTCCCTGCAATTATGTTATTTCTTAAACTAGGGTTTGAATTAAGCAGAAGGAAACGTGAAATTTCTTTTAGCAAATAAGATACAACTTAGAGTGACATGTGGTAATTGTTTAAAACAGTCCTAAAAGCCAGAGCAATTACTCAATACCATTGTGGCAGTTATTTTTAGATGGCTAAATTCTTGGTACTTATATTTAAATTATTGGTAGATATTAACAGTATCTGAAACTGGTATTTAGCCTTGAACTTTTAAAATATTGACTTAAGGCCCATGTACCCACCGGAGAGAGACAGACAGAAGGAGAGAAAGCACCTTCTACGAGGCCTGGCCATGCCGCAATTCTTTCTGCTCCATTTCTCCATCCCATCAGGATACTGGGAATGTACGCACATGTACTCAGCATATTTTTCAAGCTGCCAGTGCCTAAATTTGAATATCAGCTGACTATGTGAGGGCTGACTCTGCATGCACAGTGCTTAACTGCTGTGCTACCTGGGCAGGCCCTAGCCCTGTACTTTTGAAAAAGAGTTTTTTAGTTTAAAATTTGGGCTAGGCTCTGTGGTTTAGTGGTTAAGGGAGCTAGATCCCATGTGACTGACCATGTGGTTAAAATCCTGGTCCTGGTGTCTTGAAAAACATGCTGGCACATGTATGTCCCCCAAATCCTGACAAGATAGAAAAAATGGAGGAGAAGGGATTGTGGTATGACTATATCCCACTAGGGGATGCTTTCTCTCTCTCTCTCTCACTGTTTCTTGTGAGTGCTCATACCCTCAGGCAATAAAAAAAAACATTTAAAGTTGGATGTGTAATGGTTGGGGAGAGAGTCCCAAGTGTGAGTTTCTCAGACATCTTGCATCTCATATATATCAGGAGAAATTGTGACCTTTGAATATAAAGCCTGTAAGTCACTAACTACCTCTAGGATGGATGGAAAAGGTCAAGGCACAAAGGTGTCTTATTATAGATATCATATCAATAACGCGAGCAAAATACTTTCACAGGGATAGGTCTAAGTGCAAATGAAGCATAGTGTCAGGTACAAAGAATGCCTGATTTTTACACAGAGTCCTGGTACTTACTGCCAGTGCCAGAGCTTAATGCAGAAGGCTGCAAGTATATACCCTGAGAAGGTGGGGCCAGTGGATAAGGTATGCATTTCCCAGTGTTAATAATAGTGTCTCAGGGGACCAGCAGTTAGAGTAATGGTTATGTTACTGGACTCCCATGTAGTCGACCGAAGTTTGAGTCCTGGACCCAGTGCCTAAAACTCACGCTGGCTACGTGTGCATGTGTGCCCAAGATCCCAAGAAGAGAATGAAGGAGAAAGGATTGTGGCGTGGCCATCCCCCTGGGGGGTGATTTTTTGCTTTCGGTCTCTTTGTCTATCTCTGTCTTTCTGGTGAGTGCATGTGCCCTATAGCAAAAACCTCTCAAAAATAATAATATTGTCTCAAGTTGGATTCCCCAGAAATAGACCCTAATTTAAGGATACATGTATTATGTGATTTATTAAGGAAGTGCTTTCAGCAGAAACCAATAGAAAAGAGGAGAAAGCAAGATAGGGGAAAGGTTGATGCTAACTAGGTATGACTCTAGGCAAAGGCCCCTGGAAGGTGAATTCATGCTGATCCAGAGGGAATTTGTTTTATGTCAACACATAATTGTACTTCCAGGAAAGATATTGCTTGATTAAATCAAGTTGTCACCAAGTAGTATATTGTTCTCCTGAAGAGTGGGTAACATATAACCTCCTAGATACCATTTTGACAAGTCAGACGTTCATCCTTGCTGAGAAGAGGACAATGCCATGGGTCTAAGCATAATCTCCAACTCTACCCGGTAACTACTTCATCTGTAGGCCTGAAGTTGAAAAAAACTGTAGCTGGAGCACAGTTTTGTTCTTGATTTTTGGACAAGAGGGTAGGTGGTGAGAAATCTGAAGTTCAGAGGAGGTTTATGAATTGAAATTATGTAAATTGGGAAATTTCAGTCTGTAGATTAGTATGTACAGCTAAGAGATAGAAGAGTTTCTTCATGAATTGAAGGAGTTAGAGAAGTCCAGGACTAAATCTTGCTGAATTTGTATTCTGATAGGGAAGGCTCAATGACAAAGGAATTTTGATGTTTCAGAGAAAAGAGGAGAATCATTAGAACAATGTCCTAAAGTATCATATATTTGTGTTCATAGTACAGGTAAGAACATAAGCAAGCACATATTACCCTGACATTTATTCTGTTTTTTTTTTTAAAGTAATGAATGGAAACAATTGGCATAGTTATTTGGATATTTCTCAGTCCGTAGAATTTTTGAGGAATATATATATGGACGATGCTTATGGGTAGAGGTGGTAAAGAAACACAACTGAAGAATGCTAAGTCATAGGTCATAGGAATATAGCTCACTAGAGCCCAAGCTTTAACCTAGGTTCATGTAGAATTGGTACACTCCCCTTGAAAACTTTCACACAATGTTCTTAGAGGAAGGATGACCAGTATTTCACAATTACTCAATAAGTGGTTGTTGAATGATTAAGAGATTATGGTGCATACTTAAAAAAAGGTGAAATTAAAATAATGACTGACTTCAGTCAGGTAATGAAATGTTTCTTAACTACAAGTATGTTAATTTCTATAATACAGCTGTTAAAAATCTTAAGGGGGAAAAACTACAAATCTGTTAGAATTTAAAGTAAAATCGTAACTGTATTCAAAATTTTTAAATGATACATATAAACTCTCTACTATTAAATATAAGTAAGTTAACTCTTTGGTACTTCTTCCACTGGAAATTATTAAATATTTTCACAAATTTTTTAATATTCCTTTCTTCAAGAGATTAATTTAGCCCCTCACCCCATCAGGACAGCATTGAGACTTCCCCTCCCCTTTCTCTCCTCTCTGTCCTTTTTTTTTTTTTTTTTTTTTTTTTTTTTTTTTTTTTTTTTTTTTTTTTTTTTTTTAGTTTTTGTCATAGAGCATTCTCCAGAGAAAGACAGAAGGAAAGTGAGAAACCACCCCCCAGGGGAGATGATCATGCCACAGTTCCTTCTCCATTTTCCTCTTGGGATTTTGGGCACACATGCACACATGCCCAGTGTGATTTTCAAGTCACTAGATCTGACACTCAGGCCACGATTGGCCTTGTGGAAGTCCAACACCTTAACTACCGCTGGTGGTTCTCTCTTTCTTTCAGACTCCTCATTCTGAGGGAACCAGATGCTATGTGATTAGGGACACTCAAACAGCTTTGGGGAGGAGTCTCAGAGACTTTCTGGCAATAGCAGCAAGGAACTAACTTTTTGCCACTCAACCTTCTGAATGATCCCTTGGCAGATTCTCCAGCCTCAGTCAAGTCTTCATATGGCTCAAGATCTGGTCAACATCTGGTCTCATGAAAGACTGACTCCCAGTCTCCCAGCTAAACCACTACCAAATTCCTGATCCAAAGAAGTTGTGATAAAATAAATGTTTGTTCTTTTAAGTCAGAAGTTTTGAGGAGAATTGCTGTTTAGCAATAGATAACATAGTTTTGTTTTCTTAAATTTTAAAATTTTGATTCCCCCCCCCAAGTTTTCTTTCTCAGAAGAATCATGTGTTTGTCTCTGCCTTTAAGTAAACAACCTAAATGAGCATAAATTTCTTAGACTGGATCTCCTTTCTCTTACAATTTCCAATCTCTTACAAGTAGATACTCTATTTTCCAACCTGGACTAAATTTCTCCTGTTATTAGTATCATATATCACATTAAATTGAAGGATGTAAAGATTTACAAAATGAGAGGGGGTGATTCTGATTAGATTAAATGTGAAATTATTGCATATGGGTAATGTTTGAGGTTCTCAAAGGGAAGACATTACTTAGGGAGTCAAGGTAAGAAAACAGAAGCCGGAGCAAAGTGTAAAGGAAGCCCAGTTCCTAATGGTTAGATGGAGAACTAGAAAGTACAAAGCAAATATAAAAGTGGCCAGAAATATTGAAGAAAATTAGAGAAGCACAGCATCGAATCAGTCAATGTAAGAATTTAATGAAAAGACTATTTAATAAAATACTATAGAAAGATCAAGCAAAATTTAGTAACCTTTAAATATATGACATGAGGATTCCTCTTTAAGTAGAAAAACAGAAAATTCACTAACAATGGACATGTTTTGTATTTCTAAAGAAAGAATACATTCTGAGGCATGTTAATAAAGATAGTAAAATATCTTCTAAATCTAAGAGAGTCAGCTTGTTCTGACCTTATTTGTCAGCTCTCTGGATTTATTTGTTCTCCCCCTGTATATGTCTTCTTTATCTCTATATGGGGCATAGCAATGTTTTGTGTGTGCATTTAACCCTAGAATTTCTACTGTTTTTTTCCCAGAGAGGTTGTATCACTTTTCATAGATTACAGGCCTTAGCAGATATTTGGTGATTATGCTTTTAATTCCAAGAGCATAGTTATTTTTATAGTCTGTGTCTACTAATTTAATTGAATAGAGACCTATGGTCTATTTCATTGTCTATTGTGTTGAGTTGCTTATGTTGTCTTTTTTTTTTTCCCTTATCTTTTTGTCTTTTTGTGCTGGATGTTTTTTTTTTTTCTTTTTCTATAGGGTGTGTGCGCTCTCCAGAAAGACAGAGACAGAGAGATAGAAAGCGAGAAATCACCACGTAAGGGGGATGGCCACGCCGCAATCGCTTCTCTTTTGTTCTCTTCTTGGGATCTTGGGCACGCACGCACATACGCCTGGCATGAGTTTAAGCCACCGGGTCCGGGACTCAAACTACATGGGAGTCTAGCGACAGAGTCATTACTCTAACTGCTGGTCCCCCTGTGCTGGATGTTGTATTTGAAAAATCACTTGTAGATATAATTTGAAGCCTAAAATCAAATTGTATTCCCTTAGCAAGAAGTTCCTTTTGTGTTTGTCAGGCATTTAGGAGCACAAGAAAAAGAAGTGACCTTAATTTAGTTTCGAGGTTTGAGGGGGTTTTTTGTTACCTTAATGACTATAAATGCATCACTGCAGATTACATTACTTTTCAATCATCTTTTCTCTGAGGGTGAGACCACGAGGGGTTATTACCAGAGCCACCACCAACTCTGTTGCCAAGTCTAGACTCCACTTTTGTTGTTCTAGATCAAGAATTTGTCAAAGGTATTGATTGCTAAACTACTCAATGCTCCTTCTGTTAATAGATCTGCAAATGTCTCCTGCTCAGATGTGCCCCAAAGACCAGATGTATCTGGATTTCTATGTTCACCTGGTTCTTGACATGGTCATTCATCACTATCATTGTGAACTCTTTGATTTTTTTTGCTATCTCATCATGTTCTTCATATCTTAAAGTTTATACAATTTATGGGTCACTCTTTAAGAGATAGAATAAAAATATCATAGGGCCTTGGAAAGAAGAATGTAAGTGTGGAACCCTGAAACCCAAGCTTCATAACTTCATGGTCAATCTGCTGGTTGGCTTCAATTCATGCTCTGGGCCAAGTTATCTGCCCTGTCATTACCTGAAGTGAAAGATACTATGATGTTATCTTTAAGATCATGTACCCTATTCACTACAGTGCAATATGCACTGCATAAAGACCAGCAGAGTTAACAGAGCAGAACAGCTCTGCCTTTTCACAAGCACCTGCACTTTGAGCAGAATGGCAGGCGGAATCGTCCACTATATATCTATAGCTATTTATATCTCAGTTGCACTCTCTTTTTCTCTCACAGGTAAGCATACAATTTGTGGAAGTTAAATTTGCATATAATGCAATTCCATTATTATCTGTAAGTTTTCTTTTGAGGGCTTTTTTGTCATGAGTTATTTCAAAGTACTTGTTTAAATTATATTTTTAGCTATTCTTTATTATTAATTACTAATTTTATTGCATTTCTGGTAATGTAATCTTTATGGTTCATGGTTTTATGAATTGTTGGGATTATATTGAGACAAATGGTTTACTTATGTTTTTTTGTATGTGTGAAAAATGCATATTTTATGTTGTTAGTAGGAAGTTCTCTATAAATAAATTAAAGTAAACCTGCTAGACTTAGTAATAAAGACTAGGGGGAAAAAAAGGTGTGGTCTAGTGGTTAAGAGTGTGAACAGGAGATACATTACCTGGATTAGAAATTGAACTCCCTGATTGACTAGCTGTGTGACTTCTTTTAGTCTTAGATTCCTCAAATGTAAAAAGAGGGTAATATCCCCATTATGCAGGGTTATTGGGAAAACCAGATGAGTCTATGTGTGGAAATACTTAATTCTCTCTATATAAATACTTAGAATATACTCAATAAAATTTAAATAGCGGTATTATATATTTATTGGAATAGAAATTGATCCAATAACTTCCAAATTATTTAAAAAGGAAACAAAGGGACTTTCACCAATAAAATATAAGAGGAACAACATATTACATAAAGAATACATATCATACAAAATGAATTATTAAGATTGTTAAGAATTCTAAATATATGAATAACTACAAAAAACTGAAAAGGTTAAGTTTGCCTGTTCAATATAAATATTTTCACATTGGATTAATTTTATTTAAGAAATGATTAAATGATATTTATGAGAACACAGGAATAAAAAAGGAAACTACTCAGGAAAATTAAAAATAAAAAATGAAAAAAGTTATTATGTAAATGCAAAGTATATTATTGTCAATATTATAACAGATACACCTCAAGACAAAAAGGATTAGAAAGGTCTTGATAAAAGGTGAAAACTGGGGCCAGCATGTGGCGTGATGATTAAGACTCCTACATGACTGACTGCAGCTCGAATCCTGTACCTAGCAGCTTACTTTCTCACTTCTCTCACCCTCTGGTCAAATCTCTCAGGATTTGTCATAAAGGATATGTTGAAAATGAAACTTTTAAGTTAAGTAATTAAGTCTTTAGGAAAAATGAAAGAAAAGATTGGAAGCCTTGAGTTATGTCAATGAAGTTAGGGAGTTCATGGATATAAACAGTGAATTTTAATTGGTATATCACAACAGATACATTGTAGTGGAGCACTAAACTTAAGACAGAAGTTATGAATATTCAGAAAATATTCTTAACAAAACACTAGCCTGTACTCTAAACTATGTAACTTCAAAATTTACCTTAGGAAATGAAACTCTGGGCTACAACAATATCTTTTACACTAGTATTGAACTATAGATTAAATCAAGCTATAAATTAAGATATTTCATTCCCTCACTAAAAATTCAATTTTTTTCTCAAGTAAATTTACTCTTACAGTACCTTCTTTTTTGTACTTTAAAGCTTAAATTAGGTGCTGCTGGAACCAATATTGCTTTGGCAGATACTTGCTTATACAGAGTGATTTGAAGGGTGTTTGTGGGAGGGTTCACTTGAACCAAATAGTCTCTACTGTTGGCCCTTTTATTATCTGTTAAACTGTTGCTCAGATAAATTTACTAAGTTAATTTAAATGACCCAGACATCAATCAGAGCCCTTAAAGAAGAGAAATTAGTAGAATAAAATTTGAGAGAAAAGAAAAACAAAATAAATAGCAGGGTCTGTTGCCCAGGAACGCTGAATATGATGAGCATCTTGAGAGAAACAATGCAGTCTCCATGTAAACCAACCAGAGGAAAGAGAAGGAAGGGAGGAAGCACTTGACTATTGTCTACTTTGAGGTAGAAGGACTAGTGCCTAAGCCCTGAATCTCCATCTCTGTGTGCAATGAAAGTACACATAATGGTCAAGAAGTAAAAGCTTCTTGATTTCATGGTTTCACCGGGATTTGCAACAAGGGAAAACAGTCCTCATAGTTTCCCCCTACTGTTTGTGATTTGGTCCTGTTACTCTGCCTCTCTAATTAGGTAAAAGTAGAGGGGGGATAAAGCAAAACAAAACATTATCTGGGACACTCCTAAGAACTGCCTCATCTGGGACCAGCAGTTAGCGTAATGGCTGTGTCGCTGGACTTCCACATAGCTGACCGCGGTTTGAGTCCCAGACCCGGTGGCTTAAACTCATGCCGGGTGCGTGTGCGTGCGTGCCCAAGATCCCAAGAGGAGAATGGACGAGAAGGGATTGTGGCATGGCCATCCCCCCGGGGAGTGATTTCTGACTTTCTGTCTCTCTGTCTGGCAAGCGCAAGCGCCCTATAGCAAAAATCTCTCTAAAAAAAAATACAAAAAAAAAAAAAAAAAAAAGATGGTGGAATACTGTGGAAGCCTACAGAAAAAGGAAGTACAAACCAGCCTCACTCTTGGTCTAGTGGTTTAGGGGTTAAGAGTTCTGGATCCCACACAGCCAACTATGTGATTTGAATCCTAGTCCTGGTGGCTTGAAAAACATATGTGCATGTGTGCCTGAAATACTGTCAGAATGGAGAAATGGAGGAAAAGGGATTATGATGTCACCATGCTTCCCTAGAAGGTGTCTTTTCCCTCTCTCTCTCTGGCATGTGCTCTTTGGGTAAATATTTTTTTTTATCTTCTCCTCCATTTAGGGTCTGTGCCCAAGCACACACACACACACACACACACACACACACACACACACACACACACACACTTGGGGTATATGAGCTCTTCACAAGAAACTTTGTAAAAGTTAGTTTATTTAAAATATTTTGTTCCTGTGGAGGTAGATCACATAATTTTTTTTTAGAAAAAACAGCCTGCCAAATAGTCTTCCTAGACAATGGTATTATCTAACTGTAAGTGTACTTGCTTATACTTTGGGGCAATATTTGTGGATAAATAAGCAGGAGAAACATTAAGTAAATTTCAACAAAAACTTAAAGTTTTTCATTCCTGTAGGTGAGAGCTTGGAGTAGTATCTCTCTATTGCAGATAGCGAGAACAACTGTCTTCTTTTGGTATGAGAGGAAGGTCACAAAATTTCTTGTCAGACAATGTTTTTTTTTTTCCTATTTTTTTTCTTTTCCTCCACTCTTGCCAAAGTAGAGGCAGAATATCAGGACCAAATCATGATTGTGAGGACTGCTATCCCTCGTTGCAATTCTCAGTGAACCACAACCATGGCTCAGGAGATTGAAGCTTTTGAATGTTGAAGCAGGAAATAAAAAGAACTAGGGTATTTTTACTTTGAAGTTATTACTAAAAAGGGTATCTTTAACAGTTAATGATATGCCTACTGTACTTAGAGGTGTGTGTGTGTGTGTGTGTGTGTGTGTGTGTGTGTGTGTTATGTGTGTTTTAAAGTTTGCTGTAGGAAAATAAAGTATAAAATACTAGTATGGGTATTTTATTTGACTAGTCAATTAGGTATATTTGTTGATGTTTTTTATTAACAGTACAGCATGAAAATACCTGGTATAAGCACTATTGTTGAAACGCACACATTGAAATATCTTGGTTACCCAATGGCAGTTTGGGTTCTGGACCTGACAGCAGGCCCAGAGGCAGCTTACTCTTTGTGTAGGCTATTTTTCATCCTGAACAACTTCAATAATACATTTATATAATACAGGCATGGTGGTTGAGGGTGCTGGACTCCCACATGGCTGACCATGATTTGAGTCCCAGACCTGGTGGCTTACTTTCTCACTTTCTGTTTCTCTCTCACTCTCTCTCTCTCTCTCTGGTGAGCATACATGCCCTACAGCAAAATGTCCTGCTCTGGTCAAATTTAAATAAATAAATAGACAAAAAGTTAAATAAAATAATTCTTTTTAAAGAAACAATACATTTATATGTACCTATGAAATAAAAATATAAAATTCTGTCATGTATAGTAGATTGAAAAGTCTAAAAATCTAATGCTATCCCAGAATTCACAGCTCCAACTCCAATGCTAACAGGTCACAAATTCAGATACCTACAGACAGTGCATGAAAGAAAGAAATATCCTAGCAAGCTCTCCTAACAGAGGGAGAACTTAAGGACCCACTTAGAGGGACATTCTCTATCTGGTACCAGTGCTTTGTTACCTTGTAGGAATGTCTGCTCAGCATGTATGATGACACACCTTCTGATTTTCCAAGAAAGAACAGAAAATTCTGATTTTTTTCATGTGAAATTTTGTCATTTTAGATATTGGCAACTAATTTTAAAGTATTCGTAGACCAAATAAATTAAATATCTGAGATAATGAACTTCAATTTTATCTGACTGATTTACCGAGCTTTAGCTGCCCTATGTATATATTCACATTCAATGAGTTGGCTTCAAAAGAGATTCTTGGGCCAGCTGGTGGGATAGTAGTGAAGGTAGCTGGATTCTACATGTAAACTACATGGTTCAAGTCCTGAATCCAGTGGCTTGAGAAACACACCCAGCTAAACATGCTTGTGTGCCCCAAATCCCAAGAAGAGAATGGAGGAGGAAGGATTGGAGTGTGACTATCACCCAATGGGGTTGCTTTCTCACTTTCTCTTTCTCTTCTTTCTCTCCAGCAAGTGTATGCACTCTATAGAAAATTTTAAAAAGAGAGCAAGAGTCTCATATTTTAATGTAAGTGGCAAATGAGCTAAACTTTTTCTCTTTATGAAACTGTGGTAAGAATTTATAAATAGTCCTTTAGGATTTTGTTGTGGCCACAAAGTAAACATTAAATGAATTTTGAATCTTGGAATTATGAATCCATAAATTAGGCCAGTTAAGTCACTCTTAAAAGCATTTGTTTACTTCATTTGGAATACATGGTTTTGGTTATTTTAGTGACCCTAGTTCACTAAGTTACTCTTGCCCTTCACAGACACAGGATGAGAGATTTGCGTCAACCAGGTCCTGGGGCAGTTTGGATTTAATTTATGAATACTTTAAAGTTGTCAGATATACGCCACAGTTATATAAGGGCAGAGATTATGAGATTCAATTCTAGAAAAGGAAAGAAAAATTCCACTCTGATATTAGGAATTGGACAAAAGATCACATTAATTATATCTACTTATATTTTCCTCTGGAAGTTCATTTGAGGGGAGTGTGTTTGTGTGGTGCATTTTCTTTAAAAATAGACATTTTTCTTTTTTGAGTAAAGTAGTGGTTTTGTTGCAACCAAAAAGCATGGCCACTCCGGCTTCAATAAGTAATATGGTCTTGGTAAATATGCATTTGGATTTTAATTCGAAAGTTGGAAAATTATAATATTTTAATTGATTTTCTTCTTTCAAAAAAAGAATAATCTTATTATGATAAAGAAGTTTCATGAAAGCCAACTGTTTGTTGATTAACCCTAACATTGTTTATTAGAAGTTTTAAATTTAGAATTGTTGAGTTAAAAATTAAAAAAAAAACTATTAACTCATTTTCTGTATAAAATGTTCTTAAATAAATAGAATAAAAGGGATTACATAATTAAAAAGACAGACATACTACTAGTTATCCATTAGTTTAATTCTGTATTTTTAACATATATGTATGACTATAATACTTATAAATTAAATGTAATAAATAGCCAATGAACAATAATGGAAATTCACAATGGAATATTAGGAACTTTATTCTTAATTCTACAAATTTCAATAATATTGTATTTAAAATCAATTCTGAAACTTAGCAAAAGAGAATTTTAAGGACATTTTAATTAGTATAAGTAAGTGTCTTTTATAGAAAATATATATGTATGTATATAAATATGCATACAAGGCCTACTGTCATGGAAAGCCAATGAGCATCTTTAAAAGAAAGGAAATAATTTGTAATCATGAGAGCTGTAATTAGGCAACCATAAGGTGCCACCCAGAAATCTCTTTCTAAATCTTTTCTAGGAAAACAGTGTTCAGGAACTGGATCTAGTCTTCCTAGCATTTATGATAAATGTAGTTCCAGCTTTCTATAGATGCTTAAGTTACTTTAAATATTTTTATTTCTCAAAAGTACTTTAAAATGTATTGCATTGTATGGAGGAGACCAAAGCAATTGTAGAGTGAGGATGTGAGAATTACTAGGAAAATATTGGAAAATTATGAATCCTCTTCAGTCAATGATGACTGCTACGGAGAGCACTGGCCTCTTTACTTTTGAAGCTATGAATGTATGTTCCAGAAAATAGACATAAATGAGAGCAAAGGAGAATCTATCAGATACATTCCCGCATTTTTTACCATCTCTACTTTTTATTTATTCAAGAAATAAAAAGTGGGGAAGGTCCTTGACAGTGTAAAGCATTTTAAGCCAGACGTGTGTTGTATCATTTAAATATTATGAGTCATGTCAATGCTTGTAATAGGTTCTCACATACATACATGAGGATTCACATTTTTTCATGATGAGGACACTACACATTAGCATGCATTTCAGAGAACATTATTGCATTTGGGTTCCAAAAGCAAAAATTCTTGAAATTTAAAGCTGTATATGCCAGAATCTTTTTGGCCAAAAGCTTCACAGTATCTCATCTAATATAAAATAATCTCCATTTCAAATGAAGCAGATATCTACTAGTACTAAGAAAGCAAGGAGCTAATGTTTGAAGATTTCCATTAGACACTTTGCTCCCTAGTAAGATTTTACCACTCACAGATCACTACATGGCCATGGGTTTGGTTATTATCATATTGAATTACACTTTTATAATGTTTGTTTCTTTCTTTACTATTCTATGTTAAAAAATCTGCTCATCTAAATGGCTGCAGGATAAATAAAGCTGACAAACAAGTGACAGTATCTTTTGGCATTAAGATAATTATAGATCATTACATGGTAAGAATAGCCAATAGTCCAAAGTAATACGATTAAATAAAACACTTTAAAACTGTAATTCACCTAGGCTTTTTAATATTTTACTTTTCTTCTTTCTACTCCAAAGCTATGAATTGTAAGATTTATTTGTCACTATTCTCTATATTTTCTGCTGTACACACTATTTGTGGGCTATGGCAACCAATCCCCTTGAGCTTTCTTTTGCTTTAATTTGCATAAACACAGACATCATATGAATATTCAGTGAGTGGCTTTGCATTAAGTAAGTGCCCTTAATCAGCTTTTCAGTTCAGTTTTATTGGTTGCACGCACAGTCAGTTATTTCATCCAGAAAAATCTGAAGGCCCTACAAACTAACCAGGTAAGGACTGTAATTCCTTGATGCATTTAATGAAAGAATATTATCATTTGATTACATAGGTTCTGGAGAATGCTAAAAGCATGGTAGGGTTTTTTCCCCTGTGTTTTTTTCTTCTCTTGGTGGTCAGGTGGATGCATGATTCTCTGATTTGCATAAACATCAGCGTTATGAATAATTCATCAGGGTTATTTTAAACACCAGGCTTCTACTTTGGATGGTACTACGGTAACGCTATTTGATTGGCTGGATGCTGTTTTCATCACCAGCAGAATTCCTATAACATGAAAGCACCTAAAGGAACTGAATTGAATATACAGTATTTGTTTTTCGAAAAATGTCTGTTATCTTTTCAAAGCAAATTGTGCCACTTTTCCCTCCTCCCTACCATTAGAGCTTCCAGCTTTTTATGATAAATACATTACAGGCTCAAACGTAGCTGTTTGTAGACTTGACCGGTGTCTATGATTTCTGGAGAATGGGGTAGCAGCTGTAGTCTTCTGAATATGCATAAACATGAGCGACATGTAAATAAGAAACCATCACATGCATATGGAGCCATGGACAGCTCCATTGCTAGGGACACTCTTATTTTAGTTATCAGAATCTTTTCTTTGAATGTTAGTTTGAGATTCTTTCATCTATTTTAAAATGCCATGGTAAATTATGATACTATATATGCATATAGTAAACGTATATGATCTGATAAATTATATCTCATTGAAATACGTTATTTATTGTTTCTTCTCAGCCCACCTGCAGATATTTAAATTTGGTAGTTCTTTGCAATACAATAGTAACAAGAGAAATGTTAACCAGGAATGACCAGGATAATTAATTTAGATATTAGGGTGAATTTCACTCCCATAATTTACTAAAAATAAATTGTGACTTTATGCTTGTGGAAATAAGAAATATGAAGGTTCAAGCCATTCTTTGTTAGTCATTTGAACATTAGCCATTTGCATTTCTGGTCTCAGAGTCCTCACTGACGAGATTTTCATTGTAAACATTTGTGATCTTAAAACATTACATACAGGATTGGAGAATGGTGTAAATTGAATTTAATCATTGGCACATTCTATTTTTGTTTTCCTGCACTCTACAGTGAGATGTTTAGTGATTACTCTTAAAGAAGGTATAGTAATGATATATGTAATCAGTTAGTATGAATAATCAACTACAAAATACTCCAGGTTCAGTGCATCTCCTATATGTTGCGTGGATAAAAACACCAAAGACATCTTTGAAAATGAATAAAGATATATTAAAATTTTTCAGTATTTAATAGGCTTTTCATATGGAATAATAAATATTCCATTTAAATCAATACTGTATTGTATTCTTCACTTTTTGTAACTATTATGCAAACACATGTGTTAAATATGATGTTGAATCTAAACGAAAATTTTAAACCAAATCTATCCAAAAAATTTTCTTTTATTTGAATTATTTGTAGTTAGGTTAGGGTCTATTTCTATTTTCTTTTTTTATCTTCCCACCCCCCTCTTTTTCTTCTCCTCCTTCTCTTTCTTCTTTCTCTTCTTCTTATTCTTTTGCTATATGTTTAGAATCAATATACTAAGGAAATAGTTCTGAGACAATATTCCTTCATGCAGAACCAACATTCATAAACACATTTTTATTGACATATTTATTATGTTGTCCATTGTTAGTATAATTCATAAAAAAGAGTAAGAAAGTCAAAACAAAAATAGTTTGAAGTGAGAGAAAATAGCAAATTTCTCTTAGAATTCTATGTGACCATATTAACAATTGGGTTTTACATGTAATTATAAGTAGTAATTTAAATCTCACATCTGCAGTGTGTTAATGTTTAATTAAATCTTGCAAGATTCAATAAGGATGCTGTTTAATTATCAGCCATTAAATGTTTACAGCTGTAATAAACACCATGATAATCTTTACCATATAATATGAAGATTGTAGATTTTGAACCAGTTAGCCAAAGATGCTTATTCAAGTGATACTCATTCTATTTAATGTTTTTCATATAAAACCCCCTTAATGTATATATGTCCAATATTTATTCCTTTCATTTATTTCAAAATAATCTGATTATTTTTTAAACAAAAACAAATAATTATCATTTTGAAAGATAGTCGTGTCTTTCTGTAAATCTGTAACAGCATGTATATAATTCTATTTTAGATATGTACAATTTTGAAAATGAAAAACTCCTCTAACTTTTTTTGATGAAGCAATTGTGGAATGTACAATTTAACATTATAAACTGAGTTCTTTTATGCTTTTGCCATTTACAATACTTGTGGCAATCATTGAAGCATCATTAAAGAAAAGATACTTTAAATGAAGTTATAAGCTACACAGCTAATGAATGAATATAAAATTTACCTTCCATTTTAGTGTACAATTCTTCATGGAAAGACAGAAATTTTCTTGTATAAGCCTTATTTAAGGAAAACAAATTATTTGGTTTAAGTTGAGAAATAAGAGAATTAAAATTGTAATGCCTTATATTTTAAGGAGAAAAAAGTAATTCGTACCTTGCAAATATAGTCTTATTACATATAGTGCTTTTAAGTCTTTAAACATTTTGAAAAGTAAAACAGTGAGATGTAATATGTAATATGTTTATACTGTTATTTTTCTTTCACGTTTGACCTTCCTGGTATTTGGTGGATATATACTATTATGTATTATATTTGCATTCTTATTTTAATCTTTTGATTGTATTTTCAAAATAATTGTTGGTGAAGGATTTAAGCAATTAAGGCTATGCAAATATAATTGCTAAATCCACTGATAGTTAAGAAAAATTGCAGCCAACCAGTTCTTTGTTTTGTACAGAATAAAAAACCTAAATTGATCTAGATGAGATGAAGCCCTAAACTTGAGGAATAATTATCTGCACAAAGTTTGGGAAATGAGTATGAACTTTCAGCAAGAAATATAAGTTACCTCCCAAACAAATTCATTCATGTTTATGAGAGACTGAATGTTCTCAATGAAGATTGGCTATTCCCTACAAATGATTAATCTAACTGGTGGGTGCAAGAGTGTGACTTAACCACCCATATGCAGATCCCTCCACTTAATGTCATTCATCTCATGGGAACCCAATCATTCAATTTTGCAGTGTTACTTAAAAATTTCTTTTCATTTTTCTGAGTTGATGTTCTTTAAATCTAGATGAGCAGTTTAAGTCAGGTTTAATAACTTTGTGTCTCAGTTAGCCAGTTATGTTTCTTAACACAGAGAAGGAAAACGAGGAGAGGAATAGCTTACTTTTGAGCTCTCTTGTTGATTAGAGCTCCTTTTTGCTACTGTAATTGCTTAACTTTGTTAATGAGAATTATGTAATCAATACTATTTTAATAGGATTAAGTTCTATAAAGTTATTGGGAAATTGAAATTATATATTTATATTTTTCCTGAGACAGGGCACCAAGGCAGGCCTAGAACTTGATCTTCCTTCAATCTCTTCTTGCTTCAGCCTCCTGAACAGCTGAGATTATAGACAAGTGCCACTATGCCTAGCTGTTACTATTTATTTTCCTTTAGAGAGAGAGTTTTGCTATAGGGAGCATGTGCTCACTGAGAGACAGAGAGACAGAAAGCAAGAAATCACTCCTTGGGGGGATGGCCATGCCACAATCCCTTCTCCTCCATTCACCTCTTGAGATTTGGGACATGCACGCACACACCCAGCATGAGTTTTAAACTGCTGTTCTAGGATTCAAACCACGGTTGACCATGTGGGCATCCAGCAAAAAAACAATTATGCCATCTGCTGGTTCCCTGGTTGTTAACTTGGAAAATATAATCCTCGTTATCTTTAGGTTGTCAGCAATAAAGATGTTCTAGCTTTGGCAACTGCATATTTCTTATTAAATTTTAATCAGAACCTGTTTGAAATTTCTTGGTGGCATTTCAAACCTAGTGATTAGGAAGGCAAAAAAGTAATATTTGTAGTCAGAATTCCATTTTAAATATTAATTATGTTGAGGGGAAAACCACTTTCAGGTTTTTATCACACTATTTTTCAAATACTTATTATGACATATTGATAATCTACCTGTAATGAATAGAGGTGATTAAAATAGAAGAACTTTAGATCTTTTTAATAAGGGAAACTCTTTTAGGATTACCATGATTCTCTTTTTATCTGTTAGCATTAATGCATTGAATTTATAGATTTTTAAATGGTAAACCTTGAATAAATCACTTTGGATTATATATTGTTTTTGCATTTCTAATTATAAGTGAGGCTGGTTAAAATATGGGTGTATGCTTTTTTTGTTATTGTTAGCTGTGATATCAAAGTTTTATTAGCCTTATAAATTGTGACAGACTATTTTCTCTTTTTTTCTCTGGTACAGATTGTATGTAAAGTATCTATTTCCCCAAGTTTTGTATAAATTGCCTATAAATCCATCTGGGCCAGGTATCTTTTATGAGGATTTTTTTTATTACATCTTTTAAGTAGCAGTCATCCATTGGGTTATTTGTTTCAAATTGTGTCCATTTCAATCATTTGTATTTTTCCTAGAATTTTTTTTTTTTTGGAGAGATTTTCACTGTAGGGCGCGTGCGCTCGCCAGACAGACAGAGAGAGACATAGAGACAGAAAGCGAGAAATCACCCCCCAGGGGGGATGGTCACGCCGCAATCCCTTCTCCTCCATTCTCCTCTCGGGATCTTGGGCACGCACGCACACGCGCCCGGCGTGAGTTTTTTAAGCCACCGGGTCCGGGACACGAACCGTGGTCAACTACGTGGGAGTCCAGCGACATAGCCATTACGCTAACTGCTGGTTCTCTAGAATTTTTTCATCTAAGTTTTTTACTTCACTAACATAAACTGCTTCACTGTATTGTTTTTGATGATTTATAAAAAAACCTCTGCTGCTATTAAGTTCAATATGTCCCCTTTTCATTTTGTATTTTACTTACTTGGGATTTTCCATTTTTTTCTCCCTTTGGGTATTATGCAATAGGTTTGTTTGATACTCATCCTTTCAAAGTAGAGTTTTGGGTTTTGAATGATATCTCTGTTGTTTCCTTATTCTTTATTAATTTTTGTTTCTAAGGCTTTGTGACCTCAGATTCTTTAAAGATTATATCCAGATTTTGTTCCAGTTCTTAAGTTCTATGATCTTATGTAAAGTTATGCTATGGTTAGAAGGCAGTGGAACTCTCACATAACATTAAATAAAGCAATATGTTAGTTATTTTATGAATTTATTTATGTAAAAATTCTTTATTTTATGTAATTACAAAAGACCATTTCAGAGATCAGCATTTGGAGTAATAGGTATGTCGCTGGACTCCCATGTAGTCGACACAATTCGAGTCCCAGATCCGATCCGGTGGCTTAAACTCACACCCTCACATGTACATGCATGCCCAAGATCCAGAGAGGAGAATGGAGGAGAAGAGATTGTGGCATGGCCATCCCCCTTTGGAAGATGTTTCTCGCTTTCTGTCTCTCTGTCTCTCTCTGTCTTTCTGGTAAGCATATGTGCCCTGTAGCAAAAACACTCCCACACACCCCCCTGCCCCCAAAAAAGCATTTCATATCACTATGAGAAGACTTTAGCCTTTGAGGAAATATACTTGGATAATTTCTTATTTTGCACATCCTGACGAAATTTGATTTTTATTACTTTTTAAAAAGAAGGCCTGGGGAACCAGCAGTTAGTGTAACGGCTATGTGGCTGGACTCCCACGTAGTTGACCGCGGTTCGCTTCCCCGACACGGTGGCTTAAAACTCACGCCAGGCGCATGTGCATGTGTGCCCAAGCACCTATGAGAAGAGAATGGAGGAGAAGGGATTGCGGCCTGACCATCCCTCCCTGGGGGGGTGTGATTACTCGCTTTGTGTCTCTATGTCTCTCTCTGTCTGGCAAGCGCACCTGCCCTTTAGCGAAAATCTCTCCAAAAAAAAAAAAAAAAAAAGAAACAATGCAAGAGAAGAGGATAGAGAAAGATAGCGAGAAAACAGAGAGGCAGGACGTTAGTGGGAAACAGATATGGATTATTACCTGTTGATGATGACTTATATAGTATTTTCAACTGGATTGGTCTGAGAAGTATTTCATGATGGGTAAAGTCTTTTTACAAGCAAAATGAGAAATAGTGATTGACTGTTTAAAAAAATTAGAATAATAATAATAATGATCGGGAAAAACATTGAAAAAATATTGAATGATGAAGTGGGGAGATTAGAGTCTCTGTATTGACTGACATTCATGGCATTCCCTTTTGAAAAAGCAATGTAATCCACTGTAAAGTTATATGTAATCCAATGTAATATAAAGAAGATTACGATGATAATAAAAATAAATTTAAAAAAAGATAAAGTAAAAAAAAACAAAGTAGTATGTGAAATTTTGGTCCTTATAAATAAAGACCATTAATTGTTTAAAAAATGTTTGTGAAAAGTTCACAGAACAGCATAAAATCATTTAATATTGATACAAAAGGGCACAAAGTTTAGTTGGAATTTTTTCACATTCTTAATTTTGTGAGTGGATCACTTATACAAGATTCTCTCAAAATCAGGCAAAGTTAATGAGAAAGTACATAAGTATTCTACTCTGCTTACTTTGAAAGTATTTTTTCAATTAAAAAATTCATATATTTCCTATATTAACATTAGACCAAGTTAGACTCTAGGTTAATAAATAAACGTAAAGTCACAGACTAAATTCTTATCTGTGTGAAAAGTTAGTTTTGTATTCTGGTTGGTTTACTTCCCTGTCTGTAAATTATATTAGGATGAATTGCTTACACATATTAGTAATCATTCCTTTCTCTTAAGTGGTAACATTATAAAATCATATGGTCTAAACAAATATTTAATTGATGCTATGTATCAGAAATGTTTGGGATTTCATACAAATATACTTAAATAAATTTCAGGAAGAAAACAAAAACGTTTTGAATATTTTAAAAACATGATCAAATATTTTGTGGAATATAGTCGCCTTGACTGAAAGCTATAGCATTAGAATTTGATTATCAGTTATAGTCTCCTTACACTTTTTGATACATAGAACATTGATTTAGCATACTTTAGTTAATAAAGTCTCTGATACATTTTTCTGCTTAGAAGCCTAATACAAATTTGTGAAGAAGAAAATTATTTTTTAAATGATAGTATGATATACAAGTAATCCAAGATGTAAAAAATAATTTTCTTTTAAATGGAAATCATACATACTGAAAATACTTTTCTAGTCATGATGATTTTTATTCCAATGTGATCAATTTTACATTTACTTTTTAACATGGTTTCAAGAGTAATTTTCTACTTATTCCAAGGTCTGTAAATTGTTTAGTTCAATATCTAGTCCCCAGATACTTGTATCAAAATATGTCTGAGCTTGCACCTATATTTTCACATGAAATTAGACCATTAAACCTAACTTCAAATGCCCAACTCAGTGATTCTTTTTCTCTGAGAATATCCAAATTCCTTTGCCACCAATTTGAAAGTCTTCTGATCACAGTAAAAAGAACTTTGCCTACCAACAGACTCTTTTAAAAGTCATGTAAAGTACCCTATAGAGAATTTGATTCCACATAGAAAAGAGAATAAAGTCTCAATAATAGTTACTTCTTGATACATCTCAAGACTATATATTTTAAATATAGTGATATCAAGATTGAGAGTTTTTACTTATAGTTAACTTACACCACTTTTGTACAAACAGGTCTTGCTATTATGTAAGCACTGTCTTAGATGAAAGTTGTCATTCTTTTACATGTACAATGCAATATTCTATTACTAGTATTTATACTTCATAAATCAAGCATTGAATGTCTTCTTTATTTCTGTTCTTTCTGTAAGAAATAAATGATAAATAACTTTCTATTTGAGACTTACATTAGACAATCTGTTAAGGAGCAGCCACAATTTTAAAAAAATGTTGCTTAGAAATACTACTTTTTTTATGTCAAAATTTGTAACATTTTTCTCTGTATATTATCGAAGAAAGAGAAGAATCCTGTCTCAAGTATTCATCTGCTTCTTCTGTTTATTCTTTACCTGAATCAGTGTTTATTATATCACAATAATTTTCATTGAGAGGTTGACTGTAATATTCTAAACAATAGATTCCAGCATGAGAAGGAAAAATAAGGAGTAATAGCAGGTGACAATCTTTTTTTTAACTTCTTTTTTTGAGAGGTTTTTACTATAGGGTGCATGTGCTTGCCAGTAAGACAGAGACAAAGAGACAGAAAGCAAGAAATTCCGCCCCAGGAGGGATGGCCATGCCACAATCCCTTTTCCTCCATTCTCCTCTTGAGATCTTGGGCATGCACGCACATGCGCCCGGCGTGAGTTTAAGCCGCTGGGTCTGGAACTGGAACTGTGGTCGACTACATGGGAATCCAGTGACATAGCCAATACACCAACTGCTGATCACAATTTTTTAATTAAAAATATATGGGTTTACATGGTGGTGCAGCAGTAATACATGATGCTCTGCAGGGCTGACCCATATGGGAAGGTTCTGTGTTTGTGTCCAGAGACCTTGCTGAGTATGTCAGGTACTTGTATGCTCACGATCCAGGGTTGGCTGAGATTGTGTTAATAGTGTTGAGGCCCTATTAAGTGTGCCTCTCTCTTTTCTCTCTTTATCTCCCCACTCTCATTTCTGTCACTCACTAAATAAATAAACTTTAAAAAATGTCTATTTATGTAAATATTCATGGGGTAGGAAGAAGTAGAGAAGAGAGAAAAATATATATCCACATGCAAAGTAGAGAATTTGGACTTTTATTTAAAAGAGTTATTTTATTTCATTTTATTTATTCAGTCACATATTTTAATTTGACGAGAGAGAGAGAGAGAGAGAGAGAGAGAAAGTAAGAAAGCAAGCTGCCAGGTCCAGGACTTGAACTGTGGTCAGCCATGTGGGAATGTCCAGTGCCTTAACCATCACACCACTTGCTGGTCACAGAGAATTTGGACTTTTATACTATATACAAAAATTAAGTCAAAATAGATTAAAAAACTAAATATAAAACCGAAGACTATAAAACTCCTAAAAGAAAACATAGGAGAAAAGCTTTATAATATTAGATTTGGCAATGATTTATTGGGCATGACATCCAAAGCACAGGCTACAAAAGCAAATATAAACAAAGGGACTACATCAAACTAAAAATCTTGTGTATATCAAAAGACACAATAGATTAAAAGGCAATATGGATTGTGAAGAAATATTTGTAAATCATACATCTGATAAGAGGTTAATTCCAGATCGTATAAAGAATTCCTAAACTCAACAACAAAAAAAACACCCAATTAAAAACAGGCAAAAGACTTGAATGGAAACTTCTCCAAAGATTATATACTAATGATCAGCAAGCAAATGAAAAGATGCTCAGCAGAACAAATCATTAGAGAAATGCAAATCAATTCCACAATGAGATACTATCTTACACTCATTAGGACAGCTAATATCAAAAGGACAGAAAATAAGCATTGGTGGGAATGTAGAATAATTAGAACCCTTGTGCAGTGTTGGTAGAATTGTAAAATGATGCAAAACAGTATGGTGGTTCCTCAATACATTTAAATTAGAACTGCCATTTTATCCAACAATCTCCCTTCTGGATATACAGTATATCTAAAAGAATTGGAACCAGGGTCTCAAAAAATATCTGCACACTCATGTTAATAATTATTCAGAATAGCCAAGAAGTGAAAGAAAACCAAATGACCATGAATGGATAAATGGATAAACAATGTGCTATATACATACAATTTAGTATGATTCAATTTAATATGATTAGCCTTAAAAAGGAAGGCTATTCTTTTACAAATTGTGACATGAATGAACCTTGAGGGCACTATGCAAGGTGAATTAAGCCCATCTCAAAAAGACAAGTACTATATGGGAACCAGCAGTTAGTGTAATGGCTATGTCGCTGGACTCCCACGTAGTCAACCACAGTTCTCGTCCCGGACCCGGTGGCTTAAAACTCACGCTGGGCGCGTGTGCATGCGTGCCCAAGATCCCGAGAGGAGAATGGAGGACACGGGATTGCGGCGTGACCATCCCCTCTGGGGGGTGATTTCTTGCTTTCTGTCTCTATGTCTCTCTCTGTCTGGCGAGCACATGCTCCCTATAGCTAAAACCTCTCTAAAAAAAAAAAAAAATACAAGTACTATATGATTTCACTTACACAAAATATCTAAAGTAGTCAAACTCACAAAAACAAAGTAGAATGGTACTTGTCAAGGGCTGGATAAAAAGAGAATTGAGAAGTTATTGTTCAACAGTAGAGATTCTGTTTGGAAAGGTGCAAAAGTTCTAGAAATTATTTGCACAATAATGAGGATCTTCTTAACATTACTGAACTATAGATTTAAAAATAGTAACATTGTAAATTTTATGTTATGTGTTTTTTGCCAGAGCTAAAATTATTGGTACAAACAGGCAATTGGGTAAAATGGAAAATGTCCATTTTATTTTAGATTTTATCTACTTCTATTTGGTTCTTAGAGACTTGGAGCAAATTCATCTTTTGCTTTATTCCCTGCTCAGAATTTTGATCTTATAATGATTTTTATATTTTAAATAATATAACTGTCTTCGAGGAGGCCTTCAAAAGTTTAAGAAAAATGCATATTGTTAAAACACTATGCATGGCTTTAAAATATTTTTGCACCAAAATAAATTCCTACTCAAAGTCCTGATATATTTATACATTCATCTGTGCATCTATTCACCCATTAATTTATCCATGTATATAAAATTTTCTTTCTTCCTTCCTTTTCCTGCAATACCTGTAAACTATTACCATGTATTTTCAAATATCTTAATTCTCTAAGAACTTAAAGAATGTCAAAAGCAGATTCACTTAGAATTTTCAGGAATTATCATAATATTTGATGAGACTGGACAGATTTTGTGCTTTTTTGCATATCTATAAAGTTTCCAAAATGAAAAGCAACAGTGCACTTGACTCTAAACCTTTTTATAATCTAAAGGAAAAAAAAAATGTAGCTACATCATGATTCACAATGGATGGTCTCCCTCACTAAAAACAACTATTGCATTTGCCATTCTTCACACTAGTTGCTGTGTCAGGACAACTGCATATTTTGCACAGCGCTCTCTAGCAAATGTTTTGAAATTTACCCTCCAGAGACCATCTGCTATAAATGGGCTTCAGTGCAGTTAATGAATATTTTATTACTCTCTCTTTTGGTCTAAAATGAAAAACTTGGAGAAAGTGTAAATTGTCAAATTGACAGAAATGCTTCATTAACCCATTCATTCTCTGATACTTTATTGCATATATATATATATATATATACATACACATTCCATTTAACCAATTTAATAATACAGTTATAAACCAGAAAAAACATGAGTGACTCAATAGTAATATGACTAATATTTTCTAAGTGTAAGTTCTGGCACTATAAACATCACTTTTGATTGACTTGAAATAAGGTGGTCATTGACTGGTTGAATGAATCTAGTAGGACATATACTCTTTAGAAAGTCAAATGCTTTGAGAAAATCTTCTGCAGTAAAATTATTCAATATATTCCATACTTCTGTTGTCACTATTAGATAATCTTTGCCTTCTGGCCATGTAAAATAAGTGCTGAATTTCTCAAATTGTTTTTTGCCTACCAGAGAAATACTGAGTGGTCTAGGTCAGATTTGATGCTTTAGCCTTCTAAATTCTTTCTTTCTAGGATAACACATAAAATGACTCTTATAGTTAAATAATGTCATATAACACCACACCTTTGCACTCCATAGCTATATATACATATGTTTTCTGTGGTTTTAAAAATAGATCACTTGGGACCAGCAGTTAGCGTAATGGCTATGTCACTGGACTCCCACGTAGTCCACCGCAGTTCGTGTCCTGGACCCAGTGGCTTAAAACTCACGCCGGGCGCGTGTACGTCTGTGCCCAAGATCCCAAGAGGAGAATGGAGGAGAAGGGATTGCAGCGTGGCCATCCCCGCTGGGGGGTGCTTTCTTGCTTTCTATCTCTCTGTCTCTCCATCTGTCTGGCGAGCGCACACGTCCTATAGCAAAACAAACAAACAAACAAAAAAAACAAACAAAACTCTCCAAAAAATAAAAAATAGATCACCTGAAATATCATATGAGGGTTCATGAGTCCTGCTGCTTTGGCCACATGTGGCATAATTAAAGACTATTTAATGAAGATCTACAATGTATCTAATACAACCTTAAACATTTTAGATTGACATGTTATTTTATCTTCACATCCACACTGAAGTTATGAGGTTGTGTGTACTTATTATGTCACCTACATTTTATATGAGAACATTCAAGTTAAGAAAGGCCAAGTGATTTTTCTAATACCCTATAGCTAATAGGTTGAGGTTAAGGGTATTCTAATACAAAAGTTTATACGTTTTCTATTATATTATATAGACCTCAGGTTAATATCAATAGCCCTTTATAGTATGGATATGCCTACTTTTAAATTAATTTTCCATTTTTAAAAGTAGAGGGCCACCCCATGGCATGGTGGTTATATAAGCTGGATTACACATGGCCTGTTGCACCATTCGAGCCCTGAACCTCGAGGTTTCAGAAATATGCTGGGTGCATATGTGTGCATGTTCAAAATCCTGATGGAAGGGAGAAATGGAGGAAAAGGCATTGTGGAATAATCATGCCCCATGAGAGGTACCTTAACTTTCTCTCTGTCCTTTACTCCTGTCTTTTTTTTTTTCTTCTTCATGTTTTTGCTATAGGTCAGGTGCACTCACCTGAGAAACAGAGAGAGAGGAAAAGTTAGAAATTATCCCTTGAGAGATGGTCATGCAGCAATCCTTTCTACTCCTGAGACTTTTGGGCATACGTTGACATGTACCCAGTGTGATTTATAAGCTACCAGGTTTGGGACTCAAACCACGATTGACCATGTGGGAGTCTAGCACCTTAACTGCTATAACACCTGCTGGCCTCTCTATCTCTTTTCCACAAGTGGACATCCCATCTGGGAAATTAAAATAAATAAATAAAATGTTTAAAAAGTGAAATAGAAATGGGCATTCTTATTATATATCAAACACCGTGCAAGTGTTTCAAATGGCTTCAAATGCTTTTAAATACTTTCTACAGAAGCCCTAAGTTAAAATTAGGTAATTTCTATGGTAAATAGGTAGAGTTAGAGTTCTAAATTCTAGACCTTATTCTAGCTAAAGTAATACATATTTTTCTCAAGTGAGGTGGATAATCGATATTTTAACCTTCTATAAACAATTAGATAATGTTCATTTTGCTTTTAGATAGACTAACACCTTTTTCTTGCTAATTTGATCTATTCAGTTATCTGATATTTATTGAGTGTATACTAAATGTCAGTTACCCTTCTGCACGTAGGAGCTGAGCAGGCAATCAGAATTATTTGCCACTATGAACTTGCACTCTACTTATTTCCAGCTTTGGAATCAACTCATACACAGCACTGGAATATATTAAAGTTATATAATAAGCCTCGGCAGGCTTTTGTCTGACACTAGTTTGATTTGAGATTTTAAGATCATCACAACATCAAAGTTAAGATATGTCTCAGTCTACCAATTGGTAAAACAAGCCCTTTATTTTATTATTTTTTTTCTATCTCAAGAGACTTCAGATAGAAAAAATGCTAAAATGTTTAGTTGAAACAAAGACCTTACTACCTTTAGTCAACAAATAATATTTACAGCAAATTCTGAGACTGAGTAAGAGGCTATGTTATTGAGCCCGTTTTCACTTGTTTTTAGTAGTTAGGTCATTTATGTTTCTTTGCTTTCTTATTCTTACCTTTAAGCCTGAAGCCCAGGTCACCTGCTTGACACGGGTCTTGTCATCTCTCACATTCTTTGCATTGGCTCTTTCTGATATTTATTTCTGCTCTTCCTGACCTTTCTTTCTCAGAGTCTCCATTATTGTTATTATTTTTTTGTTTTTAATTCATGACATTAAAAGATTCTAATACATTTTGTATGTTAGGGAGTCTAATTTCTGCAATTACAATTCTGTAATATAATAGTGTGACATTTCAGCATATATGTTGAACCATTATACATTTTGTTTGGGTATTAAATTCATCATTACATGTATATAACAATTGTCTTCATTCTCTGATTGGTTGAAGAGAATTTAAAAGATAATGATGTATAGAGAATAAAGGGTAAATTCCCATAAAATGCAAATATTATATTCACCCACTCATAAGTAGAGAACTCAGAAACAAAAAGGGGGCAAGAAAGAAAATTTTCAAGAAAGCTAGTTAAGTGCTTTTTTTTTTTTTAAACCAATACATAAATAGGCATGAAAATAGAAAAACTATTATTAGGTATAAAGTAGACAATTTAACTTTTGCTGCTGTTGAGGAATTGACACAAGGAGGGAACTTCGACCCAAGGCTTTTGTGTAAAAGAGGTAGAGTTGTTCTCTAAAGTCACCACATTGAAGAGAAGGTCTTTTAAAAAAGTTTTTAGCAGTAGACTTACAAACTTGGAAAGCTTAGCTTGTTGTAATTATAATATTTGCCTATATAGATATGTTTTAAGAAATGAAAATATAAGTAGCTTATTATATAGAATTACAATTGGTGAATACTCTGGACTTTTAAAAAAATCAAAATTTTGAAAACTGTGCTATTAATCTATCAAACATCACACCTAAAAGCAGATAATTGATGTGAAATGGCCTGGCTCAGCCTGATAAGGGGACACAGATGATTTCATGAAGTAGCATCATCAGGTGATTAAAAGTACAGACCAATATTGCACAAGGCATCTATTAAAATATTAATTTACTGAGGTTGCATAATTTACTGAAATGCTCCCCAACTTCTTGCCTACTTACTTACTTACTTACTTTATTTATTTATTTTTTGTGCACCGAGTCTGGCACTCAAGCTACAGAGTCAGCCATGTGTGATCCAGCACCTTAACCACCACAACACCTGCTGGCCCCTAAAACAATCTTTCAGAGGGACCATAGTAATGCATTTATAAATTTACTGAACAAGCTGCTCTTTCATTCTTTCATGTCTGAGATCTTTCTTCTACTGTCTGTAGTAGACACTAATTTAAACTGGAGTGGAGGAGCTGAGTTGGTGAACAGTAATGAGTAAGACAAAGACTATACCATGAGTACTTCCCATTCTAGTTGGGAAGGCAGACTATAGACACTGTAAGCAAGTTTGCAAATTTGTATAGTATTTCTAGATGATGAGAATGAAAAGTTCTAGAAAGAAATTAAAGCAAGAGGAGAGAGAATAATTAAGATGAAGACTATATTTTTGATGTAGAAGAAGTAAAGCCAGCAACACAAAAAATGCATCCCAGGGCCTCAGTTAGAAATGAGCTGGGCATATTCCACAAAAAGTTGGAAGGCCAGTGTTGCAGACTGTGAGTGAAGGAGAGGGAAAGGGGAAGAGTACCCAGTGGGGGAAGAGGACAAATGAAGGACCCAGGAGCTAAAAGTAGGAATTGCACTTTCCTCTGAGGGTAATGAGAGTAATGCATATCCCTAATAAGTTTAATCAGGGCTATGCATTACTGGATCTACATACTAAATTGTTCTGATCACTGCATAAATGATAAAGTATTTGAGAACCCTAGACCAAATACGAGATGACAAATGTATTCCAGAAGAAAAATTATGTATGTTGGACTAGGTAGTAGTTGTGAGGAGTGTAAAAGGCCCAAGTTCAGAAAGTATCTGGCAAGTGGAAGTGGTAAGTCTTGCTGATTTAGAGGGTGCAACAGGCAGTGTTTACTCAGGCCAACATACAAGGCAGATGAATCCCAGAATGAAAACCTTAATACGCTGAGGTATTGAATAAAATTTTATTATTTCATCCTGAGAAAACCTAATTTTTCTAAGAGTCATTCTTTCAACTGGGTGACTTGTCAGAAGATAAAGGGAGTCATAGAATCCTTCACAAAAAAATTCTTATTGGTAGCTAATAATTCTTGTAAGTGGTTAATCAAGAGGAAAAGAGAGAACAAAACAAAGAATGATAATTTTATGATGATCATTATTTTGTTAACAGAATTCTAAATTACAAATGTTGAATGTTTCTATTTTCATTTTGCCTCGGACTTTCACTTTGTCCCATGGCAACTGGCAATCTTAATTATAGTAAGAAACCCCCTCCCCCAATTTTTTTTTCTTTGACAACTTGAAAATTTATAAAGCCAGATTGGTTAAGTTGAAAGTACTCTCTAAGAGTAGGATGCTAGCTATATTTTATTTGAATTATCAGGTACCATCAGAAATGTAGACATTTGGAAAAAGAAGTGCATAACAGAAAAGTGACAGCTTTGCAGGTAGCTTGAAAGGTAGGAGTAAGATATATTTTTTAAAAATACCAGAGAAAAGAAATGAAGCGTCTCAAATGCAGAGAACTCAGTGATTAAGCATGTTGTCAATAGATTCTGACAGTAGGCAAGCAGTGAGAGTTTGGGTACTTCACACGCACATACTATTAGAGCAGATAGATGAACACAAATCCACCAGTGTTCTCATTGGATTTGATGAGTTTATCCCAGTTCTTCCACAATCAACAAGACCAGGATTTAATGGTCCTTACTATTGATTCTATTGGGAATGTCTTTCTGGAATATGACTGATTTGTGATAGATCACAGTAAACGGTAAGTCAGTATGTAATGATAGAGAGATAGAAAAAGAGACTGAAAAAGTATGGCAAGACAGTTATTAAAATGTCTCATGTACCATTATGTAAAATTCCTTTTTAAAAAATATGATAGTGCTGAGACATTGTTTGAGATTTTAGAAATTAATGAGTGAAAAGAAACTGATAAATAAAATGACTTAATTTTTGCTTCTCAATTTCCATTAAAAGTATCAGTGCAGGAAACTTCTAAAAATAGAGCACAATTGGGGCTGGCAGGTGGTGTGGTAGTTAGAGCCACTGGACTCCCACATGGCCAACTGCAGTTCAAGTCCTGGACCTAGTGGCTTGCTTTCTCACTATCTCTCTCTCTCTCCTTCTTTCTGGTCAAAATAAAAAATTAGTAAATAAATAAATTAAATTAAATAAAAGATTTTAAATACTTTTAAATTAAATGTTTAAATGTTGAGCTAAAAAGCCTCATCTTTCCAACTTACACTAAGCTATTAGGTTCACTGAGGGGAACAAAGTAACTCATATAAAACCAGTAGTTATCACTTGGGGACTATACATTAAAACAATTTCCTTTAGTCTTCAGGTAACTCTAAGATGTGGTTATTATTATTTACATTTCACAAGATAAAGAAACAAAAGGTAAATATTATCTGGACAAGTAAATTGGTGGAGCTCTGATTCAAACTCATACTCTGCATGATATTTCTACAGCCTTCTCTCTGTTTAGCCTCTTCTGTAGCAGTAGGAAATCTTCCTACTAGTTAGAAGGAAATGGTTAGGAGGTAAAGTTTATCTCAATGAAAGAAATCACCTTCTACATATTGAATACTCCCAAGCAAATTCCAGAGTAATAACCTTAACATATTGAGGTATTGTATCTTGGGCGGCATTGAGTTGTCCTCCAACTGTATGATCATGTAAGTCTATGAATGTGTTCTATAATCATGATAAAATAAATGATGAGGAATTGAATTTTATTATGTAATTCAACTTACCATAAATAGGGAGTTATGTGGTTATATATCATGGATAATGACACCCAAGAAAGGTAAAGAATGATGGTTCTCTAACGCCTTCACCTCTGTGCAAAGACACCAGAATACTCACTGCTCATCTTCAGGTGCCTTGCAGAGTAGTAAGGGATGAAACTGGAGTGGAATCACAAACACTATAGATAGGGATCTACTCCTGAGTTGACTCATGTGCTAGTCAGATTAATCAGTAAGAATAAAATACACCAGATAATTTCTGATCCCAAAGAGTATTGCCCTCATCCCCTGCAAGCTTTGAAAACAGAAATAATATCAGATTATATCTTAAGAAAAGCATACTCTGTCTTTTGATGGAAGATGAAGCAAAATTACTGGTCTGGCTAGTGACTCAGAGCACTCTTGATTGTTCTGAATTCTTCAGAAATATATCTAAGAGACGAAAGTGTGAACCTGATCTAAGTACACAGATTGTTCTAACTCACCTCATGCATTAGAACCATCCTAGTTATATTCCTTTTTTATACAAAGTTATGCTTTTTTCTAATTTACTTACTTTTTGAACTGTACCTAATGTGTAACTTCCATATCCATAAATAAATAAAAGTTATAGTTTAAGCATTAAATATTAGCTATTTAAAATTTTGACTGATGGGCCAGCAGGTGTCATGGAGTGAGCTTACTGTGCTGGATTGGGCCAAATCTGCCATTTGAGTTCTGAACCCAGTGGCTTGAAAATCACACTGAATGTATGTGTGTGCTCATGTATCCCCAAAAATCCCAAGAGGAGGAGACTGAAGAAGAAATTGAGGCATGGCCACCTGCCTGGGTGGTGATTTCTCACTTTCCCTCTCTTTCTGCCTCTCTGGTGAGCACATGTGTCCTATTAAAAAAAAAAAAAAAGAGTAATTATTTTTATTGTGGCTACTGGTAAATTACAGAAAAACCTAACAGAAAGCTGATAGATTCCTAAGTATTTCTTTAAAATGTGAATATTTGCCTCTGCTCTTTCATCTTTTCAAGTGAACTGTGCATTGTATCTTTATTATCTGAGACAAACACTGAGATAATATGCATGTATTAGTATCTCATATTAATTATGTTCAAATACTTTGGCAAACAGTTTGGTAGTTTAAAAATTCTATACATACGTTTGTCAAGTGATAAAGTAATGATAAGTATTTGCCAAAGAGAAATAAATATTTCCATCAAAGAAATATTATATTTTTATTAAATGTTTGTAAGCAAGTGTTCACAGCATCTTTATTTATAATAGCACCAAACTGGAAACAACACATATGTTCACACACAGATGTACAGTAAACAGACTATGGTATATCCATACAATGAAATACTATTATTCCATTAAAGTAAATATACTATTATACAGGCAATGATGTGAATGAATCTCAAAATTATTATGCTGAGTAAAAGAACCATATATTGCATAATTTCATTTATTTAAAGTTATAAAAGAATGCATTGGTCAGCTTCTTGTCAATTCACTAGTGACAAGAAGTACATCAATGATTGTCTGCTAAACTGGGTAGGAGGGATTAGGCATAGAACAAGAGAAATTACCAAGGGAGAAGAAAGCATTTTGAGGAGTGACAGATATATTCACTGTCTTGATTTTGGCAATACTCTTCCAAGCTAATGCATATTTCAAAACTTACATTCTACACTTTTAGCATATACATGTTATGCCAATTTTATCTTAGTAGTTATTTAAAGAACTGTGGTACATAAGAGAGTTGCTCAATTTTGGAAAAAAATATATACTTAAGTCTAGGATCATAACTGTATTCCAAAAGTTGATTTGCATTTTGTTAATACACACAAAAGGACATTGTATAATCCATAGATGACAAGAAACATTAGAAATACAAGGAAATATAAGAATTTGCCTCTATAGTAGCGAGAATAATAATACTGAGGCTACTACCAGAAGAAGGGAATATTAAAGGTCACTTTCTGGAAAATAATGACACAAAATGCCAAACAACAGTCTGAATACCTGTTACAACAGTCAGTATCTTCAGGTCTATCTCCAATGGCAAAGTTTTAGTTATAGAATTTAAATAAGTGTAAAGAGTTGGTCTTAGAGACATATTATATTTGATCTATGTGTAGCCCAATTGTACCAAATAGCAAAATGGATGTTCATAATTGTACAAGTAAATATGTACAACTTTAGCTGTCATTTTTTAAAAAAGGTTTATTTTGTGGACTTTCAACATATTATCTATTCTGGAAAATGTTCTGTATATACTGGGGAAGAATATATATTCCACTGTAGTTGGGTGGAACGCCCTGTATTTGTCTATTAGTTTCCTTTGACCTGCTGTTCCATTGGTGATTTTCTGTATCAACCGTTCTATTATGAAAGTTGTATCTTCTTGATAAAGTAACCTTTTATGATTACACAATGTCCTTCATTGCTTCTTGTTGCAGATTGTGACTTGAGGTCTATTTTTTTCTGATATGTTTGGCCTCTCTTCTACCCTCTTTGGATTACCCCTCCCTTTGGATAGCTTTTTTATCTCTCAACTTCAGTTTATGTCTGCCTTTAAATCTAAAGTTTGCTTTTGTAGATGGCATATAGTTTTATTTTAATTCCTTCAGATACTTTGTATCTTTTAATTGGAGAGTTTAACCAGTTTACATTAATAGTTTTTGATAAAGATTCACTATTAATATTCCCATTTTATTAACTTTTATTTTATCTGTATTATAGCTTTTTTGTATTTGTTTCCTCTTATTCCTTGGTGATTTGTTGATTTTAGTTGTAATGGTTTGTTTTGAATTATTTCTCATTTTATTTTATTTATCTTCTTTATTATTTCCACTGTGTTACTATGGGGCTAAAACATCTTATTTGAGCTGATAAATTAACTTCAATTTCATACAACTGTGCACTTTTACTTCTGCCCATTTTTCACTATCTGTTATTGATTTCATAAATTGCATCTTGTTATGCATCCATTAGGACACTTTTATATTTATTTGCCTTTTGTATTTATTTCTGTTAAGGTTTACTTCAGAATTAACAACTATTTTTGCATTACCATTATCAGTTTGTATTTTACCTTTACCAATGAACTTTATACTTTCATACACTTTTGTGTTACTATTTGATATCCTTTTCTTTCAACTTGAAGGACTCCTTTTAGCAGATTTTGAAAGACAGGTCAAGTAGCAGTGAATTCCCCTAGTTTGGTTTCTCTGAGAAAAATCTTTATCTCTCCTTTATTTTTAAAGGATAGTTTTTCCAGATATAGTATTCTTGGTTGACAGTTTTATTTTTCTTTCCTTCCTAGCACTTTAAATATATCATCCTACTCTTTTCTGGCCTGCAAGATTTCAACTAGGTAATCTGATAATAGCCTTTTTAAAAAAGTTGATTTATTAATTTTTATTTTTAATTTGACCAGAGATAGAGAAAATGAGAAAGCAAAGCAAGGCACCAGGTCTGGGACTTGAACCACAGCCATGTGGGAGTCCAGCACATTAACCATACCACCTGCCAGCCCCTCCGAAAAATCATCTTTTAAGAATTCACTTATATGTGACAATTTGCTTTTTCTTTGTATTTTCAAGATTCTTTATACTTTTGGTTTTTGCTATAAGGCATGTACACTGCAGAAAGACAGAAAAAGATACAGAGGGAAAGTGAAAAATCACTCCCTAGGAGAGACGGTCATGCTGCAATCCTTTCTCCTTCATTCTCTTGGAATTTTGGGCATGAGTACACACATACCCAGTGTGTTTTTCAAGCTGCCAGGTCCAGGACTTGAACAGTGCAGCTGGCCACATGGAATCTAGCTGCCTTAACCTTCATGCCACCTGCTGACCCTGTCTTTGACTCCTGTTGCTTTGATTATGTCTTAGACTTCTTTGGGTTCCTTGCATTGGAAATTATAGGGCTTCTTGTATCTTGATTTCCATTTCCTTTGTTAGACTTGAGACATTTCTAATAATTATTTCTTCAAATAAGGTTCTTACCCTTTCTCTCTCTTTTCTTGTCTGAGCTTACCATAATGTATATATTAGTTCATTTCATGGTTACCCATAAATCCCTAGAACTTTCTTCATTTTTATTCTTTTTTTCTTTTTGTCCTTTTGATGATTTCAAATGGCCTGCCTTCAAGTTCACTAGTTCACTTTCCTGCTTAGTTAAGTCTGCTGTTGAACTTCATAAGTGAATTAATTGTTCATTTCAGACACTGGATTTTTTATATCTAAACTTAGGTGTTGTTTTTTATTTTTTCTATCACTTTGATAAAATAAAAATATTTTTTCTCTTGTATTTTTTTCTTGAACTTGTTGAGCATTTTTATGGTAGATTTTTAAAACTCTTTGTCAGTGAATTTATATATCTCAATTTCTATAGGGTAAGTCTTTTGGAAATTTATTTACGTATTTTTTTAGATTATATTTTAATTTCTTTAGAGTTACCTATCAGCTCAGCTACAGATTTTAAGGGTCTCTTAAACTTTTTCTGTGGATATTTCTTCTCTGATCTTGTGCATATAAATTTCTTATTAAAGGAATTTTCCCATTTCTATTTCAAGAACTTTAGTTCTCTTGACTCTGGTGCTGTTTGTTGTACTGTGAGGAACCTGAAGCAACAGCAAAATGCCCAACCTTCTTTCTGTTTTCTTTCTTTCCTTCCTTCCTTTCTTTCTTTCTTTCTTTCTTTCTTTCTTTCTTTCTTTCTTTCTTTCTTTCTTTCTTTCTTTCTTTCTTTCTTTCCTTCTTTCTTTCTTTCTTTCTTTTTCTTTCTTTCTTTCCCCTCAGTGCCAAGGCATAAAGTATGCCAGATCTCTTCAGTCCTCCAAAGCAGTCAAGACAAAACCTAGTCCCTGAGGCAACCCCACCAAAAGACTAAACTGTAGACTGTAAGTTGTTTTTATTTGTTTAATGTTTTTTTTTCCCTCCATAGGGTATGTGTCAGAGAGGAGAAAGACAGAGAGAGAGAGAAAATGAGAAATCCCCCCCTCAAGAGGGACAGCCACGCCATAATCCTTCCTCCTTTATTTTCCTCTCAGGATTTTAAGCATGCATGCACACATATCTAACATGATTTTCAAGTCACCAGGTCCAGGACTCAAACTGTAGTCGGCCATATGGGAATCCAGCTGCCTTCACCATGACACCACCTGCTGGCTTCCAGGATATAAGTTTTACCAATCATATTATGCTGGGTGCAATGGACTCTGGTGATGAGTATGTACTCTTAGCTCAATGGAGCAGTCTTCTTATGAAGGCTTCCCCTTGCCTCTCCTAAATGGGAAGGGTGGAAAGGGATTATTAGCAAGATAAAGGAGGATCTGAAAGTCAAGAGAATACTTGACCTTAAAAAATTAAATAAATACAAATTACAAAAAAGTGAGCATACAGAGAGAGAAAGAGACAGAGAGAAGGATACAGGGGGTGCCCTACCACTCGAGACTGGGGACTGGAGACTGAATTTTCAGTAGAAAATCTTCATTTCTCTTATTCCCTGAAAGCACTAGTTCTCAGTTGCAATGGAGGAGTCTTCATGTTAGTCTTTTAAGCTAAGTGTAATTACAAAACAGCCAAAAAGGAAAGACAAAAAAACAAACAAACAAAAAAACTAAAAGTTTCTAAAGAAAAATTTTATACTAAGCTAAAGTTTATTATTGAAAAAAAGAAATTTTAAAATAAAGTCTACAATGGGACCAGCAGTTAGCATAATGGCTATGTCGCTGGACTCCCACATAGTCGGCCACGGTTCGCATCCCAGACCTGGTGGCTTAAACTCACGCCAGGCACGTGTGCATGCGTGCCCAAGATCCCAAGAGGAGAATGGAGGAGAAGGGATTGCAGAGTGGCCATCCCACCTGGGGGGTGATTTCTCACTTTCTATCTCTCTGTCTCTCTCTGTCTGTCTGGCGAGCCCGCATGCCCTATAGCAAAAACCTCTAAAAAATAATAATAAATAATAAAGTCTACAGCAGTATAGAGTAGCATCTTAGAACTTCATATTCACTCATCAATCACTCACTTTTCTGGAGCAACTTCCAGTTCTGTAAGCCCTATTCATGGTAAGTGCCCTATACAGGGATAACACCTTTTGCCTTTTGTACTGTATCTTTATTGTACCTTTTCTATGTTTAGATACACAAAGATTAACTATTGTTTTATAATTGCCTACAGTGGTCAGTACAGAAACATGTGGTATATATTTGTAACCTAGGAGCTTACAGGTTATGCCGTATAGCCTAGGTGTGTAGTAAGCTATACCATCTAGGATCATGTAAATATACTCTATGATATTTGCACAATAACAAAGTCACTTAATCATCCGTTTTTCAAAACATAAGCCCATCGTTAATTGATGCATGATTGTTACTTATATTTTATCCACAAACATATGAGTGGTCTCACTTTAGATTTAATGGTGTAGTGAGAAGACCTCTGGAATAACTTTTTCCAGGCATATTAATTTAGACAGGTTGCTTATTGTTTTAGAGTCTTAGTTTCTTTCTAGATAAAATGTGACTATAATTCCTATTCTACTTATCACATAAGGCTGCCGTAAACAAAGAGATAATGTGTTTAAAATATCTTTAAAGACTGTGAAATAATACAGGCAAGAAATTAACATTTAATTAAAATGACTGTTTTACTGGAGTAATAGATGTATTTACTCTTGTCTCCATCCACATTGCCACATACCCTAGAGCAGTGTTTAATATAAGATAAGTATGTCTTGGATATTATCCAAGATTTAGTTTTACTGTAGAAGTAAAAAAGAAATATATCATTTTAAGTTAGTCCCATGACATGAACTCTGAGGAAAGTATTAGACACAGGTTACAATTTATGTACCTTCTAGAGTTTAAGTAGAGTAATTGGGGGAAAATTAATAATTAGCCTACTATGACCCTTAGTTAGATTAGGAGATTGAAGCAGAGAAGGTTATACTAAGAAAAGAAAAGCCTGGTTTTAGCTGTGTAAAAAAAGGAACATTTTGGAATAGGGGCTGAGATTCCACATGGTTAAGAGTTATCAAATTTAGACATATCTAAGTCTGATTTTGCAGAGAGTTTGAATGCAGGGTAAAACACAGTGGCGATGCATTCAGTAACGTTAAATGTAGAGCTGCATTTTATTTCCTGGCAAAACAAACACATTCCTTGGAGATTCTGTATAGCACACTATGTCTTCCAAAATTATATGTACAAATTGTGATTGATATGTTTCTACTCCAAAATTACCATTATGTGTGTACAGTCTGTGCTATTGTTGTAGAGAGAATTACCATAAGCATCAACAGGAGGGTGC
>NW_006205007.1:1745887-1773240 GCF_000334495.1 Tupaia belangeri chinensis
ATGATGCCCAATACTGTAAATATGTTTACAAACATGAAGTGCATTCTTTAAACAGACTCCATGTGCAGTCTTCGATTGCACTTTTTAAAATAAGGAATGTTTTTTACCAATTATGAGGAAAAGTAGTAAAGAAACTAGTATTTTATGGGCTCTATGGTGTCTCACCAGTCACAGAGATATGTTAAAATCATGGCATTAAATGCCTCCACTCATAATAGCTTTGCAAGTTGATTTATAAGTTTACCAACATTAACTTTATAAAGCAGAAGCAGGATTCCATAGTGTGTTGACTCCAGAGTCTGCAAAGCTGGATTTGGAAACCACTTCTACCCTTTATGCACTGTAAAAATTGCTTGACCTAAGTTTTGCTTGATTTTTAAAAAATTCTTTAAAATGGATCCGGCCATCTCAACCACCATGCCACCTGACTGGCCCACATATGGCCAACTGCACAGTTTGAATCCCAGACTTGGTTCCTGAAGTACACATCAGACCTTTGTGTGCATGCCCCAAATCCAAAGAGAGGACTAGAAAAGGGATTGTGGTAGGGTCATTCCCCTGCAGGTGCTTTCTCACTTTCTCTCTCCCTCTCTCTCTGTCTTTGGTGAGTGTACACACCTTAAAGCAAACTTTTTTTTAAAAAAGGGAGAGAGAGATACTACTACTACTACTACTAGAAATGATAATGATATAAATACATAATAATAGTATATTACTAGTAGCAGGTAAAAATACCACTAATATCATGAAATACAATGGTACATGTAAGGAGTTTCCTGAGTGTCTAAATTTTGTAAACAACAAATAACTGTTTATAATTATTATTAACATTAAAAACCTATTGGAGAAAAACAAAATTGTTTCATTTAGCTATGTTCTCACAAATATTTTTTCTTTCTGGGATTTATGCAATCCTGGTATAATTTTAAAATTTCTCATAGAGTCTAGCAATTAATTGAATTTTTTTAATGTGTACACAGTCTCAATTAGATAGCAATAAGCCCTGATTCACAATAAAATTTTAAATTGCTAACTAAATTCATGAACTGAGTGAAACTGACTAAGATAACATTTGGCTACCAGAAGATTTTTTTTAGAATGATTATTTATATAACTTTATTTATTATTATTATTTTTTATATTTGGCACATGGTAAATGCACTCACCAGAGAGAGGGAGAAAGTGAGAAAGTGAGCCGCCAAGTCTGGAACTTAAACCACAGTTAGCCAAGTGGGAGTTCAGTGCCTTAGCCACCATGCCACCTGCTGGTCCTGCAGCCTGATAGATTTAACATAAAGGATTCTACTTTTAAACAATACATATGTACATACTATTGGTCATCGGAAAAGACACGACGCATTTTTGCAGAAAGCATAGAAAAATATGTCATGACTTTTCTAAGTATCCAATATATGAAGTGAGTGACAAGAAGATTTTAATGTATTTGCAAAAATAATTGAAGTATAGCTTCTTAATTTCTTCAGCAAACAATTTTTCAGAGTAATTATTAAAGAGAAGACTAAAATTCTCTAAGATTTTATTCAAGTGGTTTTCAGCTTAGTTGAAGAAAAACTGACATTTTAGAATGGCTTACACAGGTACTAAATAGTCTGCCTCTCCTAATTCTCTATTCAAACATTTACACCTTTACCTCAAAGACCTTGATTTGTCCTCCGAACCCTAAATTCTAGCCGTACTGTTTCTTTCACCAAGACTGGAAGGTTCCAGTCTGCATCTACTTCTTCCTGTTCCCACTCTAGGCTTTTTCCAAAATAGTATGATGAATTTCTTGCTCCAAGTAAGTTTATAATGTACTTAAATGTGATCTTTTCTTTAAGTTCTAGTCTAGCCTTCCTCATGACCAACTCCCCCTTTCTCAAGTGACCTCTGTCTCTCTTCCCTCATTAATGTCAAGTTATCAAAAAAGTCATGACGCATTTTTGAACAGAAAAACAGAAAAATTTTGTCATGACTTTTTCAAAAATCCAATGTTTCTTTATAACACTTATTGACTTCTTTATTTTATTAGTCCTCTCTTCTGGAAGAGAATATAAATTATATGATAGGAAAGATTTCAGTTTAGTTCACAATTCTATCTCTAGTGTCCAGAAAACTTTTTGGTACATAGAAAATATTTATTAAATCTTTCTTTTTAATCACCAGAGGTCACATGTGCTTACCAGAGAGAGATGAGTGGAGCACACTGAGGAAGAAAGCACTCCCCGCCACCCACGGAGCATGGCCACACCATAATCCCTTTTTCATTTCCCCTGTAGGGATTTTGAGCATGCATGTATGCACATGTGACCAGGCATGTTTTTTTAGCCTCTGGGGCCAGGATTCAAGTGACAGTTGTCTATGTAGAATCCAGCTCCCTTAATCACTATGCTATAGGACTAAACCAGATTCTTACTAAATCTGCATTGGATGGATACATTGTCTTCAACTTTTAACTGGTGATGTCTAATATAATGAACATGTGTTTTTATGGGACACTAAATGCTTAGATGTCTACTTTTAGTTCAAATATAATAAGAACTCCAGGAGCTCAATTTACTTAAGAAGACATTCATACATAATGATATCCAACTGGCAGGAATTAAAAAAATAGAAGGAATTTAAGGCTGGTTAGAGGAGACTGACTAGGAGCACTGGAGGGAATCTTCAAATGCGATGAAGATAACTCACTATCAAGTCACATGAGAAATTGTTGGAAGAAGCACATAACTGAGAGCTTCTACATCAAAATGAAATAGTGTTAAAACAAGGATAAGACATGTTGCAAATATACCGGCATCATATTTTGTCTTACCTCTGCCCATTTTTTTCTTAAGGTTTTTGTCATAGGGCACAGTGAGAGACAGTGAGAGGCAGAGTGAGAAACCAACCCCCAGAGGGGATGACCATGCTGCAATCTGTTCTCTAGTCTCCTCCTGGGATTTTGGGAATGCATACACACGTGCCCAGCATGATTTTCAAGTCACCAGGTCTGGGACTTGAACTGTGATTGGACATGTGGGAGTCTAGTGCTATAACCACCTGCTGGCCCCACCTCTGCCTAATTGTTAAAAACTCTGTTCCAAGTTAGCACAACACACCCTCCACTGTGACCAGATTAACAAAATTAATCCTTTGTTCTACCTTGAGAATTTCATTCAGATATTGCTTTTCAATCTTAATAACTGGTGTGAACAGTACTGTGGGTGAAATGGAATTCACTCGATTGGAAAGTATGCAACACAATATCTTCTTAGTGCAATAAAAGCCTAATACACAAGCCTGTGTTACCCATAGCTGGGCTGTAAATGAACACAGGAGAATTCCTTCCATGAAACAAAGAAGATAATTTTTCTTTAGTAATCAATAAAAACATTTCGGAAAGAATGTTATTAAAGTAATCTCTGAACTTTCTGAATTGTGAAATCTTTTTATCTCATGTGAAAAGCAAGTGACTAGCTCTTTGGAATAGTGAAAGGCAGATCTTGTGACATCATTGCTCAGAAAGCAAAGCTGTTTGTCTGCCTTTAATGCAGAACTGTGATGACAGAGACTTGTGTTTTGTTGCCTTTATTATTTCTTTAATGTTGACTGTCTTTTTCATGGAAATGACTTCTAAAAATATTCCGTCTCATCACTTAAATTCTTATGGCTTGCTAAGAATGCTTTTCAGAAATATGTTTAAATCATTAATTACAATAAACACTGGCTTTCTAACCATATCTAATAGCTATATCTTCAATATTTCTAAATGTTATATTTAATAACACGGATTGTCTAAAGGTGTAGTTAATCAAATCTGAACAGTTGTCTCACATGCATTCCTCTCGTCTACTCCATTCTGTGGTAGTAAAAAAGGAATTAATTTTAATGTAAAATTACTCAGTCTACTAAGTCATTGCTTCCATTGTCTTCATAAGGGAAGGCTAAGAGATTTTTCTTTTAATAAATAAACTTTTTAAAAATAAAAGTCAAAAGGCATGACTTTAACTATTTTAAAGTTAATATTATCACAATTTTTGGTGTGTTTAAAGGAAACACACCAAAAATACCTGGTGGGTGTCCTGACCCGTCCGTTTCAACTCTATTACTCCTTTTTGTTTTTTTGTGCGTGCAAATGGATACAAGTAGTTAAAATTAAGAGAGAAGCCGAAGAAGGAGAGCCAGTAGTCTCTCCCTTGATAAGTCTGCTCTACAAGCAAGTGCATCAGGATTTATTCATGGGAAACTACTATCTCATTTTCTCCAGGAGTCCCAAGATTTGCTTACTTATAAGGATATTCTTTTTTTTTTTTTTTGAGAGTTTTTTGCTATAGCGTGCATGCGCTCACCAGAAAGACAGAGAGAGACAGACGGAAAGCGAGAAAACACCCCCCAGAGGGGAGGGCCATGCTGCAATCCCTTCTCCTCCATTCTCCTCTCGGGATCTTGGGCACGCAAGCACATGCGCCCGGTATGAGTTTAAGCCACTGGGTCCAGGACTTGAACCACGGTCGACTACATGGGAGTCCAGTCACATAGCCATTACACTAACTGCTGGTCCCTTGTAAGGATATTTTGATACCCACAGATAATCTTATTTGAAGCTTTCTACTCTACAATTAGTTTCCAAGAATCAGTGTCACATATTTATGTCACTTGTCTACAGGTTTTTAGTGCTCAGCACTAATACTTAAGGAAGTCCATTTCTTCCCTTTTTAACGCTTCTTATGATTATACATTACCTTCAACTTCTTAAAATGCTTTCACAAAGAAGTAAACAGTAACTTTTTCCCTATGTGAGTGACATTGCCGTATGTGTCCAGCTTAGGCATTAAGGAGTTAAAGTAAAAAAAAAAAAAAAACATGCGAAATTAATTTTATGTGTCCAAAACCTATTTAACAGCATCAGATATGCACCAGTCGTCGTGTTTAAGGGAGCTGGATCTTACATGGCCAACAGCTGTTCAAATCCCAGTCCCAGAGGATTGAGAATGACACTAGGCATGTGTGTACATGAAGCAAATCCTGACGGGATGAAGAATGGAGATGGGACTATGGCATGCCACCTCCCGTGGAGGATTTGATTGCTCCCTCTTCTCCTCTCTCTTCGGTGAGCACATACACTTTCTGACAATTAAAAAAAAAAAAAGGCACATAAATACGACATAATTGCTGTATCATCTTTTCAGTTCTTAATAGAAAAGCATTTTTATATAATACTTTATAATTTGATTTCTAGCTTTATAGAAATCTTTCCAAAACTTGATTATCTGGAATAGTGATGATCTAAAATATAATCCCTGTGCCCAGCCCGGCTAGCACAGGCTGTTGTGTACTAACTGCAGTGCTGGAAGCTACAGGGCTGACCACAGATTTGCATCCAAAGTTGACTTGAAAATAAGCTGCGTGTGCATGCACCAAGATCATGATACAGCTGGAGGGTTAGGGAAATGGAATTGCAGCATGACAAGACCCTGTTGAAGATGTTTGCTGTTTCTCTCTCTCTTCTTCTCCTTTTTTATTTTTGAATTGACAAAGGGTTCTGTGCTTTCCTGAGAAAGAGAGATGGAGAGACAGAGAGAAAGAGGGAGAAAGCACTCCCCATTGGGGCATGGTCACTGTACAATCCCTTCTCTGTTTCTCTATTCTGTTGGGATTTGAGGCACACATACACACACATGCATGCACACACACCCACTGTGGGATTTTTTTAAAAGATTTATTTATTTAATTTTCTTTATTGTTATTAACATTATTTTAATTAGAGAGAGAGAGAAACAGCAAGCAAGAGAGAGAAAGTGAGAAAGCAAGTCCCCAAGTCTGGGACTTGAACCTCAGTTAAACATGTGGAAATGTGGAAGTCCAACATCTTAACCACCATGCCACCTCCTGGCCCCTACCCACTGTGTTTTAAAAGACACATCAAGGGAACCAGCAGTTAGTGTAATGGCTATGTCGCTGGACTCCCACGTAGTCGACCGCGGTTCGTGTCCTGGACCCGGTGGCTTAAAACTCACGCCGGGCGCGTATGCGTGCGTGCCCAAGATCCCGAGAGGAGAATGGAGGAGAAGGGATTGCGGCGTGACCATCCCCCCTGGGGGGTGATTTCTCGCTTTCTGTCTCTATGTCTCTCTCTGTCTGTCTGGCGAGCGCACGCGCCCTACAGTGAAAAATCTCTCAAAAAAAAAAAAAAAAAAAAGACACATCAGGATGGGACTTGAATTACTAACAGTAGAGTCCATGGAATTTGGCTCTCTTACCTACTAAGCCACAGGGGTGCTTTTTTTTCTCTTGTGTATCCATGCATGTGCACTCTCTCATGAATAAAATTAACTTTTTAAAAATTTCAAAAACGAAAAAAATGTAATTTGTCTGATTTTATAGACTGTGCTCAATGACAGCACTTTTGAACTTTGGGTAACAGTCTTAACTTTTACAGCAAGCAGCATTGTCTTATTTAAACACATCTCCTTTTTTGATTTAAATGATGAAATACCTCCACCTTGAAAAGTCTGCTCTACAAGCAAGCAGATTAGGATTTATCCATAGCAAACTGCTGTCTCATTTTCCACAGGTGTCCCAAGATATACTTGTTTGTAAGGATATTCTCAATACCCAGAGATAATCTTATCTGAAGTTTTGATGAAAGGTAGTCCAAATAGTAATAAACAGTAACAGTAACTCAACTCCTTTTCAAGGCACGTTGTGTACTTCAATTTCATAACAACCCTATGGGCAGGTTCTATTATTTTTATTTTTAAGAATTATTTATTTAATTTTATTTATTATTATCATTATTATTATTTTATTTAACCGGAGAGTAACAGAGAGAGACAGAGAGAAAGTGAGAAAGCAAGCTGCCAAGTCCAGGACTCAAACAGCAGTCAGCCATATGGGAATCCAGTGCCTCAACCACCAACCTACCTGCCAGCCCCCAGGTCCTATAATTGTGCCCATCTTATAAATGAGCAAACTGAGACGTGGTGCTCTTTTTTTTTTTTTTTGGAGAGGTTTTCGCTATAAGGCGCGTGCACTCACCAGACAGACAGAGAGAGACATAGAGACAGAAAGCAAGAAATCACCCCCCAGGGGGGTGGTCACGCCGCAGTCCCTTCTCCTCCATTCTCCTCTTGGGATCTTGGGCAGGCATGCACACACGCCCGGCGTGAGTTTTAAGCTACTGGGTCCGGATGCAAACCGCAGTGGACTACGTGGGAGTCCAGCGACATAGCCATTACGCTAACAGCTGGTTCCCGACATGGTGCTCTTATCAATCATGCAACATAGCACTTGTTTGGCCTAAAAACCCTGTTCAATAGTAATAGAGCTTTTGCCCTTGCAAATGACAAATTTCTTCTAATATGGTGGGTATCAACATGCTTAAAAAAACATGAGCAATTTAAGATTGCTTTTTGAATGCCATAGGGTTGGAGCCTTGTTTTGTGTAGCTAGAAGGACTAATTTTATAATTTTAGACAAATTACTTGATTTCTTAGAACTTTAGTTTTCTTGTCTGCAATATTGTCAGTATGAATGTTTACCTGTGAGAAATAAAATAAGCTAACAAACATGTGTGGACCTAATGGCACCAAACTCATTTTAGATTCTTCACAAATATTAGTTGAATTTTCTCTACCCTGCATATCAAATACTCAAAAATTATATCATAATTTGGTTGTCACTCTACACTGTAAATTTACTTCTAACTTTTTAAAATATTTTAAGAATATTTGCTTTTAAAATTGTCATGTTTAAATACTCCATGTTTTAATTGAATCCCATTTTATTATTTAGTTTTTTGTTTCTATCTTCTACCTCAAACTTCTCTTTAATATGCTCCTATCCGGGGGAACCAGCAGGTGACATGGTGGTTAAAGCACTGGACACTCCCACATGGCCAACCGGGGTTTGAGTCCAGGACTTGGTAGTTTTCTTTCTCACTTTCCCTCTGTGTGTGTGTGTGTGTCTCTCTCTCTAGTCAAGTTAAAATAAATTAATGAATAAATAATTTTTAAAAATATGCTCCTATCCAATTTGATAGTAGTTCAATGTTCCTTTTTTAAAAATTTTATTTGTTATTATTATTATTTTTATTTTACTAAGGGCATGTGCATTCACCAGAGAAAGAGAAAGAGATAGAGAGAAAACAAGCCTGGGATTTGAACTGTGGTCAGCCATGTGAGAGGCCAATGACTTAACCACCACACCACCTGCTGGCCCCAACAGTTTAATTTTCTAACAACAAAGTTAGAAGAAAATTGAAAAGTCTCTATTTGATGTCTATTATACTCATAGGAAAAGTGACTGTCACTCTGTGGTCTATAAGTTTATTTCAGATGTCCCTGAAGTGTATACCTACAATTAAAACATGTTCTTTAAAGTTTTAAATATGTTACTCAGCCACCTAGATAGACCTTAAGTATCACTGGCCATGAATGTACAATGGATATTTCTCAGCCAGTTCATCAAATGCAACTTAAAGAGAAATGAAAACCTCAAATAGTTACATTCTAAAGGAAAATGTGTTTCTACATGTAATGATTTTCCCTATTGACTGGTTTCTTCTATTTCTTTGTAATATGATTTTTCTTACAAAGTATTTAACAACAAGTTATGGTTTTCTTTCTTTTCTTTTCTCTTGATTTTAACTGGTAAACAATTATCTACTTACTGAAAAATATTATACTGGAACAATGCAGTAAATGGCCATAAAAAATTATCTTGGTTAACACAGAGAAATACAAAATATTTTCTAAGACTGTGTCTGCAAAGTCAACATGAACTGAGATGAAACACTGGAAACATTCATAAAGTCATATGCCAATATATTTAAATCAATTTCTTTCTTATGTGATATTTTTCTTCATTTTACTTATGAAGACATAGTCAGTACATGAAGTGTACTTGATGATCTATACATTTAATTATAAAAACTATTTCTGCTTGAATACAGTGAAATTTCTCACTTCACTGGCTTTGCTAGGATATTAAGATTTTGTTTTGCCTTGTGAGGTCATCTGCCTTCATGAAATTTCTTAGGCTTTTTGAATGAGTTTTTGAAAGTGAAGAGTAGAAGCATAAAGTGATGTGTTTAAGGACATGGACATGAATAGAACAATTTATTATCAATAATTTTGGGACATATAGTATGAATCTTGATTTCACAGCAAAATAATTTTTTTGAGAATTATTTTATTTAACTTTATTTATTTATTTATTTATTTTAATTTGACCAGAGATGGACAGAGACAGAGAAAGAAAATGAGAAAGCAGCCACCAGGTCTGGGACTCAAACCGTGGTCAGCCAGGTGGGAGTCCAGCACCTTTATCCACCATGCCACCTGCCAACCCCAATGGCTAAATATATTTAATTCTAACTCCACGTAGATAGACCACACAATCTAGTCCTGTATTTTACCTAATATAATCAAGAGTTCAGGGTGTTTTTACTTAGATACTTGCTGGTTTCAGTCACTGTATACCTGCTTTTCTTCACCCATTGAGAACATATTCCATCCCTGTCACACCCAATGACTATGACTTATTTTCATCCAAAATAATGACTTACTATGGTAGGAATTCTTAGCAGGGTAGGAGGAAAGGGAGAAAATCAAAACCAAAAGGAAGGTAATTCAAGGGAGGAAAAAAAATGAAAAAGTGAACAACTTGGAAATCTCTACGAACCCCACAAAACTATCTGATACTTGCTTTCTTCCTGTGGGTTCACTCCCAGTGTATTTTTCCAGACAAATCCTGACGTGAGGCAAGAAGATGTTTGTCTCATGTAAATTGTTCTGGCTCAGCATTGCAGTTGAAAAAGCATGGTTGTTTAACTCATGTGACCTCTACACCTCGTTCCCAAGTGTGACTGTCCACTTTAAGCTCCATCTCATCTAGCCAGGCTCCAACCCAGTTATCACACTATTTTATTGGCATGTTCTCATCTCTCCAACCAACACTGGACCTGACTTTTTCACCTAGTTCTTGTTTACCTCCTCCCTGAAACTGAATTGTGTATTCATGCTTATAGCACAGTATAGCATTTTAGAGCTGTAAAGTCATTGAGAAATCAATATCTTCCTTCCCAAGGTATAGATACCAGGGATCAAAGCATATTTTTCCAATTAAGTACTAAAGGCATGGCTTGAGTATTGGTCATTATTCATATGTTCTTTTTCCCTCTTACAATGACTACCAGTGATATCTTTTCTTACTTTTTTTTCTTCATTTTTACCATAAAGTACATACACTCCCCACAGAGAGAGAAAGAGAGAGGGAAAGTGAGAAATCACCTCCAAGGGGATGGCCACACCATAATCCTTTCTTCTCCAATCTTCTCCTCTTGTGGTTTTGGGCATGCATGCACATACACTCAGCATTTTTTTTTTTTTTTTTTATTTTAAGCTTCCAGGTCCCAGACTCAAACCATGGAGTTGACCATATGGGATCCAGCACCTTAAATACCATGCCACTCTTTGATCATTCTAGTGGTTTACTTTCTGCAAATTAAGATATTCCTTACCTAGATTATGGATTTAACCTACCTATGTTTCTTCCCTTGTCCTTCCTGTGTGTTTTCTTGAGTTTTATTCCACCGGAAAGAGATGACTTCTCTCTTGCAAAAAATAAAGATTTCTGCATTGGAGTGAGGAATCATCTGCATTCTGTGTTCAGACTTATATTTGCTGCAGAGAAACAGAGAAGCTCTTTCAATTAAGAGAAACTGTGGATTGACTAGCATCCTGTAAGCAAATGGAAAAGATAATGTTTATCCTGTAGAAGTACAGAATGAAAGAGTCGTTTTCAAACCCATTCCCATCTCTTAACTTTTTATCTCCTGTCCTCTTCCTTTTAAATCTGCTGTTGCTGTCAGAATCAGTTCACATTTGCTTTTGGTCCTGGTGTGGAAGTCTGAGGTTTGAAATGTTTTCTCCCATGGAAACAATGTGAGATATAGTTGAAATAGTACTATATTACCGATTTAAGTAAATTATGCATTAAGTAGCCTTTTTTTCCTTTCCCAAGTAAGTAACCAGCAAAATCACATACTCTCAGTGTAACTATGTTCTAAGATCTAAACAAGTGATTTTTAAGTTAACACTTTACCTCATGTAATCCATTAAAAAAGATCATGACTATCAGAACTCAACCAGTTTAAAGTGGTCTACATTCCTTATTGTGGTGTTTGTGGATGGAATTTCAATATAACTGAATTGCTTCTCTTGGTAATCTCTTTCTTAGTATTGACAGTCAAGGGTTTATATACCAAGACTAATAGGAGATAACAATTTGTTATCAAATAAATAATATCTGTTTAAGTTCTTCTTTCTACCTGTTTTTGTTTTTGTGTTTTAATCTACATAATACTTGAGACAAAGAGAGAAGGTCAAGGTTCTAAATGAAATTGACCAGGGACTGCCTGTTTGACCTCAGGTTGGTTATTTCATCTTTCTGTGAGTCAAATTCCGTGTCTACCAAATATCCTCGGTCCTTTTTTGTAAAAGACAGAAAAGTCCTTGAGAAAATGCATTATATGTTACAGTGTAGAGAAGGCTTATCATTGGAAAGAATGTGTTAAAGGGCTCATCTTCCACCCTTTGTGCTTATAAAATCATTCCATGTTCCTGGAAATGCATAGACTGTCAGAGCTGTAAAGAAAAGATGCATTTAATACGCCAAAAGGTTTTACTAACTAAATATTTTGAGCCATGGTTCAGTTACTAAAGAAGCAGGGCAGAGAATCTTTTATCTGATGAATCTGTGCAAATGCATCTTTCTATAGCCAAAGAAATTGCTCTGTCCAAAGAAGAAAACAAGAAAATAGGTTACTGGGCACAATTCTATTTAACAAAACCTAAGGAAAGCTAATTGTTCCAGGTTAAGGTCATGAAAAATATGACAACAGTGAAAACGTGTATTTTTTTTTTACAAACTTACCCAGTATTTGGATACACAATGAATGACCCATCCACAGCTCCATTTTCATACAGGACCAAAATGACTGGCAACTGTTTATGAAAGTGGACAAAATGAATCCAGCAGAATAATCATCAGGCAATTCAGATACCTATTGTGGGCATGGAAGAAAAAGGTATGATGTGTAAAATCACTACTTTAGTCATCCAGACCAAGTGCTAAATATCTGTTGGCTTTGTTAGGGATGAATCAGTTCGAACCACGATTGTATGTAGTTGTGGTAATTGAGAAGAGAGTGGCTATGTGCTGTGAGAGCCTGGCAAGTGTTCTTGACCTGTGTGAGCATGAAAAAATAATGTAGCAGTTACTGTTTCCGTTGTCCAAGTAACATGATCATTTCTAGGGTATGAATATTGTGGGAGAAATTTATACAAATTGTGCAAGCATAGTAGTGCATATTATGCCACAATATGATGCAAACTGTAGTTAATTAATATCATTTGACATAAGGAATATGAAAAAAAGTGTGCTGAAAATGAGATATCAAAACTATATAATTAGTAATACTTTGACTTAGAGGAACAGTAAGGAAGTGTCTCCAAGAAGGAAGGTATATGACTTCTGACAGGTCAGATCAGCATGTCTGTATTAACAAAATACTTTAGGTCTGTCATCACAACACATTGTAAGGGATGAATTGAAGAGGGGAGAATCAATAAGGAAAGAAAATCATTCCTCATGAAAAACAAAATAAAAATAGACACAGGTTCAAATATTTTATTGTAAAGCCAGGGTTATAAATCATGTATATAACGAAATTATTCAAAGTAAAAATTAAACGAAAATTTTTTATGGCCCATTCTGTATTTGATCAGTTCAGAAGCAATGTAGTGTGGTGGAAAATTAACTATATTATCTTAGGAAAATTACTTTCTTTGAATTTTAGTTTTTTATTTGCAAGTTGAGAATCACTCTAGTAAGAATAAACAATGCTCAGTGACAGTGTATCCCATTCAGAATTTCCAGCTAGACATTGTTTTTCCAAACATTTTGAAAGAATTATGTATTCAATTGATTACTACTACTATTATTATTATTTTAATTTGCTGTAGGACATGTGTGCGAGAGAGAGAGAAAGTGAGAAAGCAAGCCTCCAGGTTTGGGACTTGAACTGCATTGGCCATGTGGTAGTCCAGTGCCTCAAGCACCACACAACCTGCTGGCCCCACCAGCTAGACTTTCAAACCAGGGTATCAGCCACTGTTTAACTTTATTTTTTTCAAAGTTCATGTATTCCTTTCTTCTGAGAATAAGCAAAAGGAGAGAGACAGAGAGAGAGAGGAGAGAGAGATGGGACAGAACCCCCAACAGGACTTTTTTTTTAAAGTAAGAACTAAGTGAAGAAATTGATGGGATATCATGAGACTACTAAAATTAAAAGCTGTAAAGACTATAGGGAAGGCAACCCAAATACTTGCCTATTTTAGTTCATAATGTAGCTATACAGAATGCCTTATGTGGGTGATTTAATAAGAATAAAGGCTTACTTGGCTCATGATTCTAGCAACTGCAAAGTCCAATGTCATGTAGCCCACATCCTGCCAGCCTCTGCTGCATTACAACATGGCAAAGAGAAGTGTTAAGTTCAGCATGAATGGGCAAGAGAGAGAGCAACCTGAGAGAACCCTCCTACTTTCAGTAACAGCCCACCTTCATGGGGTTAACTCATTCTAGTGAGAAGCAAAATCTCCCTCCCTTCCTCAAGATCGTATTAACCTATTTATGAGGGTGATGCCCCATGATCCAAACACTGCTTAGGAGGCTCCACCTCCCAACACCTTTATATTGGATATCAAGCTTCTAGCACATGAACCATTGGGGGGACAAGCCGTATTTAAAGTATAGAACCATCTAAGCAAAGAATAGATGGGAAAATATGTGGTATATTCATAGCAGTTTATTATTAGGAAATCTATTGGATGACCTAGAGTGACAAACAAAAACAAGATTTTGAATGATTGTTACTTTTAGCAGAGGAAGGCATAAGGAGGAATGCGGCACAGCATTTGATGAGATTAATGTCAAGCTCCTAATTGTTGTAGGGATGGCGATAAAATTATGAGGGATTTTATAATATTACAGATAAGTAAATGAAAATAAATACATAAATAAATACATAGGGTACTGCCATGAACCAAAAATTGATTCGTGATTATGATCCCTTATTCCTAAGGGTGAAAGGAGAGGAAAAGAGTAAGATATTTCTTAACATATAAAATACCTTTAAAGATTCATTATTTAGAGATTAGATGATAATAAAAATAATGGTTGTGTTTTTCCTGTGACTATGATTTTTTTCCTTTCTCTTTCAAGTTTTCTAAAACATATTAGTTCAAGGAGAACAAATATTTATAACTCATTATAAAACAGTATGCAGACCTATGAGTCTATATGTCAATGAACTTCTATAAATATGAAGAAGACAAATAAAATTGATCAGTATTTCAGTAGACTCATGACCATAGCTGGAAAACCTGAGAAGAATCACTGTTGACCTTGCATTGACAACTAAATTAAGAATCAATTAAGAAAAAGAAATGTGACTATGAGAGCACATGCCACACATCTAATTAGTAATGAAAAACACTACCTACCCGAAAAATCTGCTTGGTACTAACTCACATAATGCAACACTTGGAGTTTATACATGAAAGAAATATGACCAATATACTCTTCTCAGTTATTTCTGCAAAGGTTGTATATAGATGAATTTAGATTAACACATAGCAAGGATTTTATTCCTTTTGTTGAATGTCATTGCGCCAAGAAATCAATAGAAATAAGGCATAATTCCTAACAGAAACAAATTGATTGGACACTTGGACAATGAAGTTCACCAAGCATGACAGTGCTACATGCTTAGATGTTAGTGCACTAGGAAGCTCATTCAAAATTAGAAAAATATTACACAAAATCATGCTTTTATAAAAGATTTAGCAGTAAATTTTTGATTTAGGTATTTTAGACATTTCCTACTTTCCTTTTAACTTCTAAATAAAAGGCAAATTACCATTTTAAAAATGCAATGATAATTTTATTTGTATTTGATGACTACTAGGTAAATTAAAGGAACAGTACCCTTTGAAGCACTGTATCATAAATATTTCCCCTCTAATTTAGTAGTTTCTTTCTAATACATCATCTGTAATACATATAAATCAGTAGATCTCACAATGTATTTATTTTAGTTCAATTACTGAAAAAAAAGTTTACTGGGCAAGAAGTGCCTTTCAGAAATGAGTCTGTTTGGGGAGTCTTAGATTCTTTTCCTTTCCTTGTTATTGTTTCTTATTGCAAACGAAAACTAAAATTTGGAAAATACTTTGTGAAGTCATTATTTATAATTTGTTATCAATCATATTTTATAAGCAAAAGTGTTTTAGTTTTTTTTTTTTTATGGAGAGATTTTTGCTATAGGGCACGTGCACTCGCCAGAAAGACAGAGACAGAAAGCGAGAAATCACCCCCCAGGGGGGATGGCCACGCCACAATCCCTTCTCCTCCATTCTCCTCTCAGGATCTCAGGCACACACACACATGGCCGGCATGAGTTTAATCCACCGGGTCCAGGCCTCGAACTGTGGTCAACTATATGGGAGTCCAGCGACATAGCCATTACGCTAACTGCTGGTCCCAAAAATGTTTTAGTTTTAATCTACAAATATATATTTATGGGATATAGTGTGATTTTTCATATATTAATATAATCGTATTCAAATGGGGAAATTTGCATATACATATTCTCAAACATTTATTGTTTCTTTGTGCTGGGACCATGAATATAATTTTTTTTAAATGTGTTAAAAACGTACAGAATATTACATGCTTGTATAATAGTATAATGCTAATAAATAAGAAATACATCTCTTCTTGCTAGTCACTTAAGTCTACACGCTTCAACACTAGGCATAGAAAACTATCTGTAAGATAATAAAGTGTAAGGTCTGAAAGAAAAATATCTAAGCTTGGATTTTCATGCCACTGTCATGAAAAGCCATGCAGTTCCTTGACCCTCATTTCCTCGAAGAGGAAAGCAGCCAACATAGATCACAAGGTTCTTTTAAAAACAAATAAATGTCTATTCCAATAAGCAAAACACTTATTGTTTATAGTATTAGGATAGAGAATGTGAAAACAAACCCTCCTCCAGTGTAAGATAGACCAATTTATAACAAGAGCCACATAGAAACACTACATGAACTTTCTTTAATGAACAGTCTCCCTCTTTTGAGCTCAGGGGCTTACTGAGGGTACCACCAATGACGCCATGTTTTCTTAGTGAGAGTGAGCATCGTGTTTGCTGTCAACAGAGCTGAACTGAGGTACTCAAGCTCCAGTGTAAACACTTGTATGGATGTGCTGAGGAGTTTCTGGGTATGACAATTCCCTCTGTCAGAAAGTGGAGGGACCAGCAGTTAGTGTAATGGCTATGTCACTGGACTCCCATGTAGTTGACCACAGTTCGCGTCCTGGACCTGGTGCCTTAAAACTCACACCGGACGCGTGTGCATGCGTGCCCAAGATCCCGGGAGGAGAACGGAGGAGAAGGGTTTGCGGCATGGCCATTCCCCCTGGGGGGTGATTTCTTGCTTTCTGTCTCTCTGTCTGTCTGGCGAGCACAAGCATTCTATAGCAAAAACCTCTCAAAAAAAAAAAAAAAAAAAAGAAATTAAAAAAAAAGAAAGTGGCAAAGAAGTGGCCCAAGTCAATTCTGAGAGTATAAACCTCTGAGGTTTCTGACATTATTATGAACCATGATGTTCCAATATATGTATTATGGATATTTTTCATTTTTAAGTTGTTTAACTTTTCCATGTTTAAGTAGAAAATTTAGAAGCAAAAGAAAAGCAGTAAGAAAATAAAAGTACCCCAAATCCTGCCCTATTAGCCATGGTTCCACTGTTAGCATTACCACTACTATCATGTAACCACTAGTAGCATTTTGGAGAATATTTTTCTATGTCATTTTCAATGTATGTGGGTGATACATATATAGATATAGACATAGTTATAGCTATATCTTTCAAATGGGATTATAGTAGATACATTTTTTGGAAGCTACTCTCAGCATTAAGTATTATATACAATATACTACATACATATTGATCAGTACAGATTGACTCCATTATTTATGATTGGGTAGAATGGCATTTTATGGATGGTGGAGTTATCCTTATAACAACTTACGGCTGTACATTTATTTTCAGTTTTCTCTCTATTGTAAATAACATTGAGATATTCATATTTTCACATTTTAATCTTTTGAATCCATTCTTTTTTTTTTTTTTGAGAGGTTTTTGCTATAGGGCGTGTGCGCTTGCCAGAAAAATAGAGACAGACAGAGATACAGAAAGCAAGAAATCACCCCCCAGGGGGAATGGCCACACTGCAATCCCTTCTCTTACATTCTCCTCTCGGGATCTGGGACAGGCATGCATGCACATGCACCTGGCATGAGTTTAAACCATCAGATCTGGAACTCAAACCGCGGTCGACTACATGGGAGTCTAGTGACATAGCTATTATGCCAACTGCTGATTTCTAACTTTATTTATTAAATTTAACCAGAGAGGGATAGAGTGAGAGACAGAGAGAGAGAGAGAATGTGAGAAAGCAAGCTGCTAGGTCCAGGACTCAAACCGTAGTCAGTCAAGTGGGAATCTAGCACCCATAACCACCATACCACCTGCTGGACCCTAAATGCATGACTTTTATAGTTCAGGAAGTATCTACTAATTTATGCACGTTACCGATTTGTAAGAGTGCATTATTTTCAGTCAGAACCATACTGGGTATTTTCCGTCTTTAACTTTTAAACTGATAGTTGAGAACAGAGAAGACATCTAGACTTATGTTAATGGTAATGATTACAAGTGAAGTGGAATATTTTCATTGTATTTTATTGATACTTATATGTCTGATTTTTCTGTAAATTGCTTCTTTATACCCTTTGCCATTCTTCTAGTTGCTTTTATTGCCAATTTGTTAGACTTCTATATATTAAAACCGGTATTCCTTTGTGTTACACATAGGCATACTTTTTCCTTGTTTGTTATTTACTTCTTCATATGGATTATGTTATTTTCCCCATAGAAGTACCTTTAAATATTTATTTAGTCAGAACTTTTCATTTTTTTCTTTAAGTCTTGATTAAAGAACTTTTGCCATTTATACAAATACACATATCTTATTCTATTACTGTTAACTTTCATCATATTTACCTATATATAATTCATTTGGAGAATAGTTTTATTTTAAGGTATAGACTAGGATGCCAAGTGGTTAGCTGGTTACTACATACTTTTTAAAAAGCATTTTAATTGTACATCTTTTCTTCACTGATTTGAAATGCTATCTTTATTACATATTACATTTTATTTGTAGTTTTGTCAGTTTCTGTATTTTCTATTCTATTTCATCAATCTATTTTAGCATGAGCTTCATACTGTTTTAATCTTCAAAGCTTTAGAATTTGTTCTAAAAGTTTACTAGTTATAATAAACTATACTTATTCCATTTAAAATATCTCTTTATTCATTATCCCATCTTTATTCATTTATTTTTTTTCTGAATCTTAAGATCATTGCATTAAGTTCTACAGAAAAATAGTAAAGGTTTTGAAAGGAGTTTCCTTAAATAAATTAATCTCTTTAGGAGTGGTTGGCTTTAGAAAATGGAGTTGTCCCAGTCAGAAAACAGGGGTTGTTTCCACATAACCATTTTATTTTTAGCATCTCTCAAGAAATTTTGTATACCATTTAGATATTTTATATGACGTTTATAAGATTTGTTGTTTTATATATTTATGTAATAATTTGTTAACATATATGTACCAGACCCTGAACTAAGTCTAACATTTAAGAGATATTAATGGCTATAATAACACTGCTCAATGAAAATATAATGTGAAGCACATCTGTAACTTCTAATATTATAATAGCTATAATGAAAAAGTAAAATAAATAAATAAATTCTAATAATTTATTTTATTTATTCAGTAGATCAAAAAAAAATCATTTCAATATATAATCAGAATAAAAATTATGAGATATGAGGGCCAGCTAGTGGTGTAGTGATTAAGGTACTGGATTTCACATGGCCAACTTCCCAATTTGAGATCTGGACCCAGTGGCTTGTAAAACATGCCAGGTGGATGTACATACATGACCAATTCTTGAAAGGAGAATGGAGGAGAAGGGACTGTGGCATAGCCATTCCCCCTGGGGATGGAGGGTGATTTCTTTCTTTCTTTCTTTCTTTCTTTCTTTCTTTCTTTCTTTCTTTCTTTCTTTCTTTCTTTTTTGAGAGGTTTTTGCTATAGGGTGTGTGTGCTCGCCAGACAGAGAGAAACAGAGAGACAGAAAGTGAGAAATCATCCCCCAGGGGGGATGGCCATGCCACAATCCCTTCTCCTCCATTCTCCTCTTGGGATCTTGGGCACACACACACACATGCCCGTCGTGAGTTTAAGCCATCGGGTCTGGGATGCGAACCGTTGTCGACTACGTGGGAGTCCAGCGACATAGCCATTACGCTAACTGCTGGTCCCAAGGGTGATTTCTTCTTTTCCCTCTTTCTCTTTCTGTCTTTTTTTAATTGTGAAAGGGCATGTACCCTCACCAGAGAAAGACAAGGGGTAGAGAACTGGGAGGCAGAAGAAGCACCCTCCATGGTCATGCCACAATTCCTTTTCCACCATTTCTCCATTGTGTCAGGATTTGGGGCATATATGTACATGTGCCTGGTGTGGTTTTCAAGCCATCAAGGGTAAGTTTCAAATAGCTGTAAGCCATATGGAATCTGGTTCCCTGAAACACTGGTCATGAGGCTGGTCCATTGTACATACTTTCTAAACTGTATATTTAAAATACACATTTACTTTATGCTTACAGTACAACTTAATTTATACTATCTACATTCCAAGTACTCAAAAGCCATATGTGACTAGTGACGACCATACTGGAAAATCTGTGACTAGAGAATTTGATGTCACCAGTATTCAGATAATTGAAACTTTTCTAGTGGTGAGTTTTGCCCAAGTAGAGAGATAGATATAAAACAATAGCTTTTAACAATTAAAAATAAATAAATAAAAGCAAGAGTTTGGAAATGCCAAGGAAAAGGAACCATCAAAAAAGTTAAGAAAGAATGGTGTAAGAATAGGATAAGGCTTACCCTGGTGGTACAGTCTACCATGTAATAAATAGCAGTGTTGGAAGCCACATGGCCAACTGATATCCATATCTCGAGGTCTGCCTAAAATTATACCAGACATGCAGACATGCCAGTGGGGAGGGGGCACCAACAATTCTAAGCAGCTGGGAAAGAGGATTGTGTCATGATGAAACCCTGTCAAACATTCTCTTCCTCTATCTCTTTCTTATGTGTGCACATATGTTATCATTAAAAAAAAAAATAGTGGGACAAAAGAAGGATAACGTCTGGGATTTGAAAGATGAAAAATGCATTTGAAGAAGAAGTAATACTGGGCCAGTAGGTGGTGTGGTGGTAAAGGTACTGAATCCCACATGATTGACTATTGGTTCGAGTCCTGAACCTGGCAGCTTGTGACATGATGCTGTGTGCATGTGCATGCATGCCCAAAATTCTAAGAGGCGATTAAAGGAGAAGGAATTTTAGTGTGGCCGTTCCACTGAGGGTGATTTCTCTCTCTCTCTCTCTCTCTCTCTCTGTTTCTTTGGTGAGCATATACACCCTATAGAAAATATTGAAAAAAAAATTTTTTAAAAAGGAAGAAGGAATATTGTTTTTATATTAGAAAACTTTCCTAATTTTATCAAATTGCATCTTCAATGGAAAGTTGGATACTACTAAAAACTTATTAACAATAAAGAAATTATGACCAAGTAATTGTTTTAAATTGAGTATCTAACAAGTTCAGATATACTGAGAAGAATTTTAACTGTTTTATAACTTTTAACTTACTTTTATATTTAACTTTTAACTAAAAACATATTTCTTTTTTCTTTAATTTTTTTATTTCAATTTATTTTACCAAAGACACATTTCTTATCTAAACAAAAACTTTCTATTTCATTGTGTAGGAGTATAGAGTTATTTATCTTCTACTCCTTTACTTTTTTCACATTCCACATCTAATGTATTACAAAATCTTATAGTTTATATATTTGAAATCTCTTCTCACAACTCAGTTCCTGACATCTTGGTACACACTACCTTTATCCCTGAACTGGAATCCCTGATTTCACCTGACTCCTTCTATATTCCACTTTGGGCCAGAGTGACTCTTTTACAGTAAAAGTCACTTCCTGTCATTCTTCTACTGAAAACCAATGATGCTTCTCTCTCAGAGAGGAAGGAAGAGTATTTCAAATTCTCCCTCAAGTCCCTCTGTGATCTGATCATCTGTTCAATTCCTGCAGCTCTTCCCTCTTACATGACCGGTTGTCCTGAAGGGCCCTCAAATACAGCAATCAGTTCCCAACACTGAGGTGCCCTTTTTGCTTTGTTCAAATCTCTGCTCAGATATCACTTTACCAAAAAGATCTTTCTGGCCTATTAAAACAGCAGCCCCTGTTTTCTTAATCCAGTTTATTTTTTCTTTATCACACTCCTTACCATCTGACTTCTATTCTTTTTATCTATGTATTCTTTCCTTCTGCTATCATGCAGTTCCACAAAGTCATGGGCTTTCTTGGCTCTCTACTGAATCCCTGGAGCCAAGTACAGTGTTGTAACATTGAGTAACTATGCAATATTTGTTCACTCATTCACTGACTAAGTGGATGTATGAATGGATGTGAAAAAAATCACCACAGATCTTTTAAATTATTGTGGACATTATAATAGTAATGTTTCCAATTTTGAAGTCTTTCAGAGAAATTTTTCTCAAGAGAAGATTCAATTTCATGGTTTAAAAGAGGAAAATGAAAGGGAATTTGGTTTATAAAGACAGAACTTTGGTATTATTAGATTTTAAGATTTTCTTTGCTGATGCAACTTTATTATGATAGTTGAAAATAAAAACATTTCTTGAGAGGCTATATGGCATAGAAATGGAAGGTTAATATTTGAAGGAGATTTACAGCAAGATTCTGTAGACTTGAGTTCCAGTTTCACTGCTTTCTTGCTGTGTGACTTTGGGTTTTCCTCTATGCCTTAGTTTTCTCATCTGTAAACCAGGCTTAATTATTGCACCTAATTTATAAAGCTGTTGCAAGGAGTGAATTATTTAAATTATTTGAAGGATTAGAGCCAGAGCTTGAAAGATACTATCTTTTAAAAATTTATAATTATTTATTAAGTTATAGTATTACCACTTTACAAGAGAATAGATGCTCTTAGTTAATAAAATTTTGTGGGTTTTTTTTTGTTTAATTTTCCTCTGAAATGATTCATAGGAGAAATCTCTTTTGTAAGAGACATACAGGCAGTGTCAACTATGTAGGTACCAAAAGTGAGTAATAGAATTGGTGATTTATATGCATTTGCAATAAATGCTATTTTTTTCACTTGTGGAATTCAGATAAAATTTTTGGGCCCTTACATTTTTCAAGTAAGTGCTTTATATCTTTATTTCACTTTAAGTACAGGCAAAATCAATAGAGAAATAAGATAAAGTCAACATGGGATATCTGAATAGAATAATATTTTAAAGCAAGTTTCTTATGCATACAGAGGTGTTTTGGAGGAAGATGACTTTCCAACCGTGATTATGAGCAGAGCCAGTCTAAGTGCACAAATGCTTGGCTTAAGAGAAATTGATTTAATGAAAATGTCAGATACACCAATATTATACTTTTCAGGTAAATCTGATTCAAATTGTTCATCCATACTTTTTTTCCCTAGAACATAAGTCCAATGGTAAATTTTTTAAACCTTCCAAAACACTTGGAAATTTTACATATTACTGGTAAACCCATTAGACGATGATATTAGCAATTATAATTGATGTCAAGATACGTTATTTAAAATTGTTCCTATCCCCTGTGCTTATATGGAGTTATCATGATATTTGGCTATAACCTTCATAAAATTAGGTTTTCTACTTTCTTAGTAATTCCCCAAAAGCCATAAAACAGTGTTCAGCAAATATTAATAGCAAAATGCAATTATCAACCAGAATTGCCAGAGATGCCATGTCCTCTCTTTCAAATATTATCTCTTTAAAAAATATAACCTGTTATTTCAAAGTAAGTGTTTACAAGGAAAAGAATATTGATCCATTTGTAGAATATTTGGCATGATTTCTAAAACATAGTGAAAACGTAACTAAAAGTTGTTTTTTTATTTTCCTGCCAAGATTTGACACATATTTACTAGCTGTTCACTAAAAATCAGCCAAAGATGTAAGAAGAGTCAAGATTTGATGTTCAGTTTAACTGAGCTACCTAACCTAAAATATAGGGGAAAAAAGAATGATATATTTTTCTCCAATTCTGCCCTGGGGTTTAAAATCTTGTCTGAGCGTAAGTCATACAAACAGGAAATGTATCTAATGAAAGGCTGAATCAGTGCTGACTGAGCCAAGAGATCAAGAAGAGAACCGTCACTTTGGTATCTTCTTAGTCAGAAGTGGAGCCAGGGCCATATGTGTTTGGCTGAACCATAGAGATATAGACAGTTTTGATTGGTGATGGGAGAAAAGATGGTTATCTTGCTTTGGAAATTTTATATGTAGTTTTTATCTTTGACCAGAGCACATACATTCAAAGATCATCTATAATCTAAAAAGGCTTTTAGCCATCTTTGTAACCTTTGCTTATCCCTAATCTACTCAAGGGTGACAACTGAGAATCCTTATAAACAAAGTCAAAAGATCAGTCTGTAACAAAAAAACTGATAAATTACATAAAATTGTTCCTTTTTTTAAACACTGAAGAACTTGTTTTAGGCATCTTAACTAGGGAGAGAAGTGAAATATGTTCTCAAGATTTATCATAATAGAATTTTGTATTTTTATTTTGTCAGTTATACCCCGGGGAAATACACTATGTACCGCATTTTAACCTGCTTATTTACCCCCTTCAACTTCTCCCCCCAAATAAATAAATAAATAATAAGTAACATGAAAATAGTCCTTAGTTAAAGTCACCATACTGATGTAAGTTAGTTAGAAGTGAACTAAAACAGCCCAGCACGGTGGTCCAGGCATTGCGGCTCTGTTATTCAGGAGTAGAGCTACCTGAAGAATGGCAGCTTGGATTGGGGGGCTGGGGGAGGGGTCCACCTGAAACACGCTGGACATGCACTCCATGTACTCACCCCTAATCCTGACTAGGGGGTTGGAAGGCTATGGAGGTTGCAATGTGACAGGAACCTGTCGAGGGTGCTAATTTTCTCTTTCTCTCATGGGAGAAGTAAAATACGATTTTAAAAATCAAAAACAAAGTAACCAAATAAAAACCAATTGATTATTGTCCTTACTTACAGAATGTTTCATTTTTTGTTTTTCTAAAAAAAAACAAACAAATAAAACAGCATTATAACATAATCTGGCGGGGAACAATACATTAAAGGAGATGAGGGTGGAAAGATCATTCTTTTTAGATTTTCAGCTTTATTTTATTTTAATATGTGTCATCTTGAAAAAAATCCTGCATCTTAACTTTAAAAGAAAGGTATTGATGCAAGAGTTGGAGGGGGTTGGGGAGAAAGACTGAGAGAGAGATTGGGAGAAATTTATAGCTGGAGCTGATCCTGAGTGAAAATTTAGAGTACACACCTAGCGTGTTTTGTGCTTCCTTTCTTCCAGAGAGGAAATGACACTTTAGATTCCCTGGGATGCTGGAACCACATGCAAAAAAGGATGGGCAAATTTGTCATTCAGAATTTATGAAGGATATTTTTTCTTCTCACTGACTAAAAAGAACAAATCAAACACTAGGTTTCCAATTCTGAAAATTAGTAGACTCTGGAGAGCCAATTAAACATTATTCCCCTATCTCGACTCTGTTTTAACATCCTTCTTTATTGCGTACTGTTTCTTTCGCTCACAAGGCAGGTAGATGGTGTTATCAGGCTAATTTGGGGACAGTTATCATTATAATGTAATTTTTTGCAATTATGTGGTAGACCAGGTGGCAAGACAGCATGGCTTTGCATTGCCAAGGTGCAAAACAAATTCAGTGTTCAATCAACCTGAGAGAGAAAGGACAATTCTCATTTGCATAAACATGTAGCCACGGAAACGAGATGCACAGAGGTATAAGGGGAAAGAGACCTATTTTACATGATGTGCATAGAATATTTGACAGTTTAGATTGGAGGCGTCATTGATGTGGGTTGGAATGGTACGGTTGGTTGCCATGGATATGGTTTTCCCTACTGGCAGTGCAGAGATTGGCAGGGGGGGGGGGTGGGAAAAAAAAAAAAAAAAAAAAAAAAAGAAAGAAAGAAAGGAAGAAAAAGAAAGAAAAAGAAAAGAAAAAGGAAAGAAAGATGGTTCAAATACAAAGTTCCAAGAAAGGAAATGGAATTAATCAGTTTTTCTCAGGATGTCTGGAAGTACGGGCGGGGAAGGGATGGGGGGGGTGGGATGCTGAAAAAAAAAAAAAAAAAAAGCCCAAACCACTGCAACACTCTGGCAGCCTCATTCTTTTCTTTTGTTGAAAAGCTATGTATCCTTTCTGCACTAATGACAGCTCATCAAGTATGCAGTGTAATCTAGAAACACTGATATTTCTGTAATAAATCATTCATGTATAATATATATGTATTTATACATTCTATGCACATATATATGTGGTGATCTACATGTATATATTTGGAATAACATGTATGCAGCTTAATAAAAGATTAGTTAGATTCAGGAGAGAAATATTTACTTTTTGCTACTCTTTTCTATTTAGAATTAATTTGAGAAATCCTTAGGTATGAGATATATTAAATGAAATAAACAATATACAAATTATTATCTAACTTAGGCAAAGAGAATTGCCCAGTATGTTTTCGTGAATAAGGCAAACAATGAAAGGAAGAAGGTGTGGCTCTCCTGACGGCCTAATCTCTGCTTATTTGACCCTTAATCGTCCCTGCACTGATGTAACGTAACTACACAAACGGTGCTCTAGGAGAAAACAGGGTAGTTTTATTTTCTTTGTAGGTTCAAGCACTTAATTTTCTTTTTCTAAAGGCTCAGCCACCCATTGCCTTGTTTTCATACAGTTAGTACAGAACTCTGCTTTTGTTAAGAGGGCTGCAAGAATGTCTTTTGTCTTTAAGACTTCATTCACTAACATGTCATGCGAGCAGGATCTAAAGAGTCCAGACTCAGCTGCCCAAAATTTTGCAGGGTGAGAACCCAAGACCTTTGTCTCTGCTAAGGGGCAGTTTTGCCCTCGGCTGTATGTCTGAGATTTGAATTCTCATGGACAAGTTCTTATTGACTTTGGAGATTTCCCTCTGCTCCTTCTAGACTGTGTAGAAATGTTGAGTGGCATGGCATTTAATAAAATGTCTGATCACCTGATCATGGGAAAGGAATGTTGAGTAGCATGGCATTTTATAAAATGTCTGATCACCTGATCATGGGAAATTAGGAAAGAGTTGGAAACAGTATTTATTGTGCAATCCATCAGAATCACTTTGAAACAGGCCCCTGTCTTCTGCCCTTAATAACTGACTATGCTGTGCATACGGACCAAATCTGGCGGATAATTACCAACCAACTCATCTCCATTGGACTAACATTTAAGAAAATATGTAGTTAAATAAACACTTAAAATATTCTCTCACTTTATAAAAATTTTTTTAAGTGGGGGGGAAAGAAAGTCTGCATAGATATTTTGTCATTTTTCTTTATTTGACATTTTAGGTGAGAACGTATTATCTATTGATAAAGCCTATAAAAGGCACTGGTTATTCTTGCTATTTCATCTTTTTTACACGAAGCATATCAGCAGGTCGATCCCTATAAGAATCCATTCTCCTATCCATATCTTTCCTATCATTGTTTTCAGCTTTTTCCTAGAAACCACTCACCAATATTGGTATCTTTTCTATGATAAACTAGTAAGTGACCCCTTTATCGAGGTGAACTCAGCCGTAATCATATGAATTAATTTTCATTATCCTTATTTCTTAGTTTACTGTTATCTGTACATCTTAGAGTGATGAACTTTTACTTATTCCTCAAGTCTATTTTTTCCCAGTTGTGCATGAGGGACATTAATAAAAATTCATTCCAAAAAATAGAAGTTAGTCATTTAATTGCTATATTTCATTGTTTCTTAAATTTTTAAAGATGAAATAAGATCTCTAAATTCTATCCAAACATATATGTTTATTATCTAAGACCTATACATAGTGAGTTTTATAATGTTTAAAAAGTATTTTAGAAAGAATATATATTTTAATACAGAAAATTAGTAAGATGCACAGGATCAATACAGCTACGTGCCATTTTATCACCTGTA
>NW_006205007.1:1773258-1783141 GCF_000334495.1 Tupaia belangeri chinensis
ATTCCTGTCCCCTATACTTTATCATCCCATGTATTTTGCTAATTTTTTTTTAGCACCTGGTGTTCTTTGATAATTTTCTTTTACTCTACTTCCTGTTTGTGTATTATTTCTCCATTTATAATAGACACATAACAGAAACAAAGTTTTATATCGATATAAAGAGAAGTCAAGTGACACTTGGGGCATGTTCCCCACTGCTCGAGCCTTCAGAGGCACTGATAACATGCTAGTATGTTCCTTTATCCTACCTGGTATTGGAGCCTGAGCTCCTCACTGGTAATTGCAGGCGTGACCATGGAGAGCTGGTTTATGTCAGGAACAGAAAGGAAAGGTTTAAAAACCTTATTTCTCTTTCAAAGAGACAAAATTGGTTGCTTATCATTAAAAATCAATTCTTAGTCCTACAGGAATAAAGAAATATAAATGTGGTTATTTTATGAGCAGAGACCTGATTATTTCACGCTGTGAGTGTGATTCTTCAGTGGTCAGAAGGGGGGTTCTGGAGAAGTCTACTTTTCCTGGGCAAGTGTACACTTGCCTCTGTCTCACTCATAAACCAGGAGTCAGTCACATGCACTGGGCCTTAAATGTGTTCATTTCAAATCAAGCAGAAGGCCTGACTCACATACTGAATTTTCAGGATTAGCATCTCTGAATCTTTATCTTGTACGTGCAGATTAATACATTTTGGACTCTGGTAACTGGTTCAATATTGTATCACTTTAAGGATTTGGGTAACTATCTTATTTTCTCACTTTTATGTTAAGATATATTTTTTCCACTAGTTTTAGTCTTTTCCATAAAAGTAAAATGCAAATTGTACAGTTTGCGTCATACGCTCATATTCCCCCCCTGAAAACAGACTTTTCCTTGTTTTTCAGACTCATTCAAAATATGGGAAGTATTTATTTCTTCAAAGAGACTAAGGCAGCAAACTGATTATTCGTTGTGATTAGGGTTATTAAACAAAAGAGAGAAAACCATAGTCATTTCCTAGATCTGTCATTATGTGATTAAAAAGGGAGGGTTCTTATATTACTTTTCTCATTTGTAAAATGACATCCTCTGGTCCTTATAAGCATATTGTGACTAAGTAAAATGTGTAAGCCAGGTCTTCCTAACTCTTTGTGCTGAGGGGCAGTTAGTGGCCTTACTTTGGTGTCTTGCTTATACCCTCCGGTGGGGCTTGTGCTCAGCTGGCCGCAATGTAACTAGTTCCTGATAAAGGCAATGATAGGACAGGTGGATTGCCAGAGGATATGATGCTGGCATTGCTGAAAGGACGAACATAATCAATATATGGTTTTGCGAACTGATGATGCATTATGATCGATCTATTGAAAACACCTAATTATTGATGTCTTAGAGTGTCTTGTAGAAAGCATTGTCTATGCTGATATACCTTGTATATTGCAGCTACTTCATCTCTGTGAAATTAAAGATCCCTTTGTCTTCTGCTTATATCCATCTCCTTCCTTGAGGTGGCACCAGCATTGGTATAAAGTGTAGGAAGCACATTTGTTATGTGAAAGGTACTGAAATTCCAAATGGCACATGCATCTTGTTATGATGGCATTTGTTTCATTCTGATAAAATTTTACTGACATTAAATTTTCACTCACAAACTTGTCTACCTGCTACCTACAATTAAGATGACCCCACATCTTTGCCATCAATTTTGTTTCCCTTTTAGGTTACTTCTAAATAGTTAATGGAGAAAAAAAAAAACTTTAGATTTCAGAATTAATGGATAGTGTTTCTTTATCTGGCAAAGAAAAAGCTCTTTCATTCAGGGCTAACCTCAAATTTTTATTTTTCTGGTCTTCAAAATGCCACATGTCATTTTCTCACTGTACCACTGCTCCATGTCACCCATGATGACATCAAACCATGTGCCAATATGAACTTACCCTTATCCCGTCTGCTCAATAGGATGCTGCCCTTCACCATTCAAATTAAATCTGAACCCTGTGTCACTGCTCCTAAGCTGCTATTCATCAATTTTTTTCATGTTGTCATGTAGCCATGCTGTGGCTTTTTCTAATGTCCTTATCTCTATCATTAATTTTACCTTCTGATGTGGTAGTACTGAATGATATGATTTACAACTTAATAAAATGAGTTTTTAAAACATTAGATAAACCGGTAAATCAATTTTTATAAGAGTCAGCAGTCTAGAGTTCTGAAGGTAGACTTCGTTTACCTCCTTTGCCTGATTTCATCTCAGGTGAACTGAATGGCATAGAACAATGCAGTCAACAATGCAGTCATGCATAATACATAGCAGTGGTTCAATGTTATTGTCTCTCATAATGGTGTCCAGAGGAGGACAGAGTGGGAGTAGAAATGTTGAGAGAGGATTCAAGATGTCTCCTTGACTTTGAAATTTCACTTCTTTACCTTTTTTAAACCTTTACACTAGAGAATACAATTTATCTCTATGGACATAAATCCTTTGGGGGAGAATGACTGAATATTTATTTATTTATTTATTTACTGTTTGGAATGAAAAGGTCTTCAAAGTGTACTCAGTTGAAGGATAGATAGACTAACAATAAAAAGATATTATGAAATAATTGGGTCTAGTTTTCTGACTATAAGCAGTAATTAGTCAAACTGTCTAAGATACATATTTAAAACCATCAAAGATATGTGTCTTTAAGTAGGGGAAGAAGCAGTTTCTGTCTCTGCTCACTGTGCTGCTGACCTAAGACACTAACACTAAGAGAGTTCCAAATATTATTTAAATATGATGGTATTATAATCTGAATTACCTGGGACAGTAATCTGAATTATCTAGGACAGCTACATGAATTGTATAACTGGATGGAGGTAAATTCCAGGTTAACAAGTAGGATCCAGTTTACTGGATAAAAACACCGTATTTTTGTGCAGGTATGAGGTATCACGGGTTGTTACTATTCACTTCATAGAATTCAGCTTTTCATATCATCCTGAAGACGTTATGTGTCTGCCTCCAAGATCTGTTGCCAAGGAATGAAAAGGAACTAACACCAAGAGAATTTTTTAGTGGCCCCAAATGGTGGGATATGAATAGCTTATTCTGGCTTTCCATACTTACCACTTTATGTCTCAGATAAATAAAGTAATTTTTTTCTTTCTTAATTTTGAAACATTCATGTAAAAAGACTAAATTTGAGAATGAGCTTACTCTATGAGTGAACTTGGAGAAAAGCAACAAATGAGCTTCCTGGTAAACAGGGGAATACTGTTATTGGGAGCCCATTATTACCATTACTGGGAACAGTGGGAGCTGTTCTTATAAAAATTATGTGTTAGGAAGACAAAACAATGTAAACATCCCCAAGAATGGTGACCTCACTTCCTTGGGCCTCAGCACTCTTATACTTTGAACAGGGGGTTGGATCCTTCTCCACTTAGAATTGCATCATGTCTGCAGTGTCAAACACAATTATTGGATCTCTTTAAGGAGCTCATTGACAATGAAGTAAACAGCTGAATGGGGTCACATTAATGGTGCATCTGCACTTGGACTTTGTCTGGCATGTCTGCTTCCTACAATTGAAAAAAGAGTATCTGACATATTTTAAAACTCTGGAGAGATCCAGATCTTGGTTCACAAGAAATATTTACATTCATTGGCCCACAAAACAAAGGCTTATTGAGCTTAGAATCCAAGCTTACAAAATCATGAGAAAGAGGGAACCAGCAGTTAGCGTAATGGCTATGTCGCTGGACTCCCACGTTGTCGACCATGGTTCACGTCCAGAACCCGGTGAAAACTCAAGCTGGGCGCGTGTGCGTGCGTGCCCAAGATCCCAAGAAGAGAATGGAGGAGAAGGGATTGTGGCGTGACCATTCCCCCTGGGGGGTGATTTCTAGCTTTCTGTCTCTATGTCTCTCTCTGTCTGGTGAGCGCACGCGCCCTACAGCGAAAACATCTCCAAAAAAAAAAAAATCGTGAGAAAGATTATTTTATCACATCCTGAAATAGTAAGATAACTAAATACCATTAAAACTTTAAAAACTTCTTTTAGCATAGGCCAGTATACCAGTACACATTTTATTACCTGCTGTATCCAACACAGTGCTAAATTTTGTGGTAAATATGAAAGTCTAAGGCATGGTTCATACTGTCCAAATAGTATTATCTAGTTAGAAGACAAGATGAGCAGACAAAACAATACAATTAATACAAAAAGCTTATAAACTTGTGCTAAATTGTGTAGTACAGACTACAAATGCGCTAGTTTACTATTTTACTGTGAGTGGTATAATATGGTACTTAGAAGAAGGAAAATCCAAAAAGGATTGAAAGTTAGACTAGATTAAGAAGTCCCAAAGTATGTAACTCAAAACACCAATCAAAGAAAATGCACTTTAACATGGGGTTTTTGAAAGCAAAAAATATTATATGTTATATCCCTTCTACTAACTGCTAATACTTTATTATTATTATTAGCATTTTGAGAAATCGGACAGGAAAGTAATCTGTGTAATTCATTTAATGCAATATTTCCCAAATTTAATTAACTATAGGACCCTCAATGTCTCTTAGTACTGGTAGTCATTCCAAACACATTTTTGAAAATCCATCATAGAACTTTAAGGTAGTAAGCTATGTCGCTGGACTCCCACGTTGTCGACCATGGTTCACGTCCAGAACCCGGTGAAAACTCAAGCTGGGCGCGTGTGCGTGCGTGCCCAAGATCCCAAGAAGAGAATGGAGGAGAAGGGATTGTGGCGTGACCATTCCCCCTGGGGGGTGATTTCTAGCTTTCTGTCTCTATGTCTCTCTCTGTCTGGTGAGCGCACGCGCCCTACAGCGAAAACATCTCCAAAAAAAAAAAAATCGTGAGAAAGATTATTTTATCACATCCTGAAATAGTAAGATAACTAAATACCATTAAAACTTTAAAAACTTCTTTTAGCATAGGCCAGTATACCAGTACACATTTTATTACCTGCTGTATCCAACACAGTGCTAAATTTTGTGGTAAATATGAAAGTCTAAGGCATGGTTCATACTGTCCAAATAGTATTATCTAGTTAGAAGACAAGATGAGCAGACAAAACAATACAATTAATACAAAAAGCTTATAAACTTGTGCTAAATTGTGTAGTACAGACTACAAATGCGCTAGTTTACTATTTTACTGTGAGTGGTATAATATGGTACTTAGAAGAAGGAAAATCCAAAAAGGATTGAAAGTTAGACTAGATTAAGAAGTCCCAAAGTATGTAACTCAAAACACCAATCAAAGAAAATGCACTTTAACATGGGGTTTTTGAAAGCAAAAAATATTATATGTTATATCCCTTCTACTAACTGCTAATACTTTATTATTATTATTAGCATTTTGAGAAATCGGACAGGAAAGTAATCTGTGTAATTCATTTAATGCAATATTTCCCAAATTTAATTAACTATAGGACCCTCAATGTCTCTTAGTACTGGTAGTCATTCCAAACACATTTTTGAAAATCCATCATAGAACTTTAAGGTAGTAATGACCAAAGGTAAGAAAGCCAGGAATGTATGTGTTTTGGAAAAGACAGATTTTAAGATGGCAATCAGAATCCTGGTTAGCATATTTGGCTGATGGATCTTGACCCATCGAACTTGACTCTTCATGGCTCTTAAGAATCGCTATGTTCTTAGAAATTTAGTCCAGGGTAATATTTTCATTGTGTTATTCAAAAAATCAAAACAAAGGCAAACATACAAGAAGAAATTATTATAAAAATATGGCCATTAATGACAGCCATAGATTTAACTAATGGGTACCCCAGGATCATATCATTTCATTCATCTGCATAGACTAGCACAAAGTTTTGATGGTGGATTTGTCTTTGAAAATAAGAACTTCATTCTAATTGAAAGCAACTTTTGATGCAGAGAATGAGGGGATGCAAGGATGATTGGGCCTACCATCCACAGCAAGACATGGATTCTGGTCCACAGCTCATAAAAAAATTAGTGGCATGGACAATAGTAATCAAATTGAGTTTATTAAGAGAGAGAAGATAGAGGAGATTGCCAAGCAGAGAGCTGGCAACCCCCCAAGGGGGGGTTGCCAATGAGAGACTGGAGTGAGAGTTTTCATCTGGGTCAAAGGAACTTTGTTCTTGCTTATTCCCAGGTGGTGCATGTGTTTTTCTCCAGATGGGAGTAGGGGAGTCACATGTTAGAACTTGACTCCTCATGGCTCTTGGGTCACATGGGTCCAGTTGTTTCTCCTAATTTTGGAGTGGGTACAAAGGTCAGGAGATCCTCTTCGCCTAAATGCTCTGGGCCATAAATCACCATTACCTTCTTTCTGGAATGTGGAGAGACCAGGAAAAAAGTATTGTATTTTGGGGTAGGGGCTAAGATTGTCTTTTGGCCCCAAGCGTGGTTTTCTTAGAATGGATAAGTTTGGGGGCTATACTTTCTAATATGTTTAAGCTAATTGGCCTATAATTTTCTCTAGGTCTGAGCACTTAAAATTCCAGACTTAGGACTTGTTGTCCTTTCTTTTTTTTTTTTTTTTTTTTAGAGGTTTTTGTTATAGGATGTGTGTGCTCACCAGATAGAGAAAGACAGAGAGACAGAAAGCGAGAAATCACCCCCCGGGGGGATGACCACACCGCAATCCCTTCTCCTCCATTCTCCTCTCGGGATCTTGGGCACACACGCACATACACCTGGCGTGAGTTTTAAGCCACTGGGTCCAGGACGCGAACCACGGTTGACTACATGGGAGTCCCGCAACATAGCCATTATGCTAACTGCTAGTCCCAGGAGTTGTCCTGTCTTGATTCCCTGCTTCTTAATTATTTTGTTTGTATGTCTCAAAAGTACTGTATAGACATGAGCCAGAGGGAGAGAGGGCAGGAAGGAAAGTTATTTTTCCATCAGGTTTTGGGTGGACCACCTGGTTTCGGGATCTCCCTGAGTCTCAGTCAGTACTCCATCTTGGCCTTTATCATTGTATGTCAAATCCAGCCAGCAGCTACCTCTTGAAGAACACAACCCTTTAGTTAGGATAGTTTTGAAGCCTCTTGTGTCACTAGGCTACTTGGAACCACACTGATAGAAAGGGAGTTTAAGGATAAGTTGTTTATACAAATGATATTTATAAGACTTTTCATAATTACTAGTGAATGATATATTTTATCATTAACTCTTTTATTTATTTATTTATTTATTTATTTATTTATTTATTTATTTATTTATTTATAGAGGTTTTTGCTATAGGGCGTGTACACTCGCCAGAAAGACAGAGAGAGACAGAGAGACAGAAAGCAAAAAAATCACCCCCCGGGGGGGATGGCCACACTGAAATCCCTTCTCCATTTTCCTTTCTGGATCCTGGGCATGCACACACAGGCACCCTGCATAAGTTTAAGCCACTGGGTCCCAGACTCTAACAGCGGTTGACTACATACCAGTCCAGCAACATAGCCATTATGCCAACTGCTTATCCTTATCATTAAATCTTGGCTTACAGCAATGCTTCCAAAATTTCATGTGCAAAAGTATAACAGGTAGATTTTGTTTAAATGTATGTTCTGATTCAGGAAGTTTGGAATTAGCCCCAAATTCTGCATTTTTAAGCTCCCTTGTGATGCTTTTCTCTGATTGGTCTCATCTTCAAAAAGTGACACTGGATAGACATATCCTTGCCTGGACCATATTGCCTAAAGGCAGCAGACCCTTGCAAACCCATAGTTGAGAGGATTTATGGTCACTTAGGCTTTAAATCACCGAGTGTGAGCAAGACACTCATGGGATTGGCCAGAATATGGCAAGGGCAGTCTTTGGGGAATGACCACTTCATTTTACTCCTAATGAGGCAGCAATGCCAAGCTGCTGTGAATTTTACCCAAGGTGTTGTGCAGGCATTTTTTAATGAAGTCTCAGACATATTTTGCATGCTTTTACCCAGCAGCCTAACCAAGTTTCAATCTTTTGATTGATCTCACTCATCTTGTTTGGGGGTGGGGGAAAGCTATAGCCAGGTGGAGTCAGATTCCATAAGAAAGCAATAACTTCAGAATTGAATAAGAATCTAATTTGTGCAGGCTAACTCTTTTTGATAGTGTTAATCTTTTTGATCGTATTTGTACACTTCCATGACCATAACTTCCTTTTGGGCAGACCACTCATTAACTGTAGCCCACAGCAGTTAATTTCCTGGTATTCCCTTTACTTCACTCTATTTGTTTAGCTGACAGGCTTTTGAAGCAAGCCGCTCAAACCTTCAAGAATTCCTGGATTTTCCTTTTTCATTCTTATTACTAGGAATATGGACAAGATGCTAGTGTGTGTATTCTATCTAAAAATTGTGCCGGAGTTTATATCTCTTGGGAAAAAATCAAATTGCTTCATAATCGTCATAGACCCAATTCTGTATCTATTCGTAGACAAAACTCTTGTTAGTGCTAAGGGGAGTTTTGCCCTCATTTAAGGTTATAAGATCAAGTGGTAAAGGTATTTATAGCCACCTCACTTTTCCTAAGAAAATAAGTTAAACTAGATACTGGAAAAAATTATCAGATGGGCTATAGTTTCTTTTCTTTTCACTGAGACAACTTCTCCTGAGACAAATCAGTGACAAGACTTATAAAGAAGAAAAGAAAATTAAAATTAATTGCTGACTAGCACTTTAACTGACAATTACCTTCTTTCTCACTTTTCATAATAAATGTGCATGTGTCTTAGGGACACAATAAAATGTAGGAAGTACTAGGTCTTCTTTTTTAGCTAAACATGGAGTGTACATTCTGGTCCTATGTGCTAAATAAAGTTCATAAGACTCATAGAAAAGATTTAAAAACTTACCAGCCCCTTTGAAAGTTAGCCACATTCAAGTAGTAGTCTTTCCAAAAGTGTACCACTGACCATGTCAGTACCAAGCTTGGTTCACAGGACTATGTCTCTTCCCACCCTGTGCCTTCACTTCCTCATATTTTCCCCCAAAATGTGAATGTGGAATAGTGGGAAAAACAGAGAACTTCAAACTTAACCTTGATTCTATTTTAGCTTTATGATATCCATCTTTTAAATGGTGCTTAACTCTTCTGGACTTACTTGCCTTATTTCTAAATACTTGCGATGGATTTTTTCCTTTTTGGGATCAGAAATTCCATGATGGACATAGATTATAAATTTTACATAACTTTATCTTCATAATGATGAAGTTGAAAGGCAGAAAGCCAGTCAGTATGTTGTACCTTCCAGTTGCTATACAATTCTATAGACCTGATTGTGATTTTGTTTTTATAAATCAAATGGCTAGTGTAAGCAAAGAGAAATACTTTGAATTCAGATGTATCTATATTAATTACTGGCTCTGTCAGGCTACTTTAGGAAAGTTACTTCATCTCAAAATAGAAGTTTATAAATTGACTTATCAGTAAAACAGGGATATTAACACAGGGATATTAATACCTATGTTACAGGATTATTTGGAAAATACAGTCAGTAAGACTATGCCAGACACATAACATCCCGAGAAATGGTTCTGACTACGTACTCCCTACAAATGTGGGCAGCAGTAAGGCAACATTGGTTTAGGCATTAGGAGTCTGAGATATTTCTAGTTCTTTCACAACTGAGACATAGTCTCATCATTTATAAAGTGAAGTATTAAGCAAAAGGATCTCTAGCTCTTCTTCTAGCCTCAGTTTTTCACAATGTTAATAGTTTGAAGACTGCATTAGGGACCAGCAGTTAGCCTAATGACTATGTCGCTGAACTCCCATGTAGTCGACTGTGGTTCAAGTCCTGGACCCAGTGGCTTAAACTCATGCCAGGCACGTGTGTGTGTACCTAAGATTCCAAGAGGAGAATGGAGGAGAAGGGATTGCAGCGTGGCCATTCCCCATGGGGGGGGGGGGCGTGTGTGTGATTTCT
>NW_006205007.1:1783161-1808533 GCF_000334495.1 Tupaia belangeri chinensis
CACATGCGCCCTAGAGCAAAACCTCACAAAAAAAAAAAAAAAAAAAAGACTTCATTAGGCTTTTTGTTGCCCAATATGCAGATACTGTGTCCTACAAAGGTTTTAATAGTCCCGATTGTTTTCGGTAGTTTATTATAACAGTTCTTACTTATCACTGACTTGGCTAGTAGTCAACATTTTTTGTCAGGTGTCTGCATTGGTAGTGCTTAGAATTAATGGAGAGTTTTCAAGAACAAAAACATTGACCTATATTTGAAAACTATGCTCTTAAATTTTATTACAAAAGGCATTTTAAATAATAATATATTTTTTATTTATTAATACTCAAATCAACTCTTTAGTAATTTGACTTGTAAAAAAAAAAAAACAGAAAAAAAGGAATTTAAAAGACCCTCAAACAGAGTAGTAATTTTTTTTTTTTGAGAGGTTTTTGCTATAGGGTGCGTGTGCTTGCCAGACAGAGAGAGACAGAGAGACAGAAAGTGAGAAATCACCCCCCAGGGGGGATGGCCACGCCGCAATCCCTTCTCCGTTCTCCTCTCGGGATCTTGGGCACGCACGCACGCACACGTGCCCAGCGTGAGTTTTAAGCCACCGGGTCTGGGACACAAACCACAGTCGACTGCATGGGAGTCCAGCAACATAGCCATTACATTATAGGACATTTGTTCTCACCAGAGAGACAGAGAGAGATGCAAGCTAGAAATCACTCCCCCCAAAAGGCGATGGCCATGTTGCAGTCCTTTCTCCTCCATTTTCTTTTAAATTCAATTTTTAAAAGGTAGACTCACACAAGAATCTCTGTTTCTGTTTTCAACAAGGGACAGTAATAGAAACTAAATACAAGAGGAAAACTTACTGAAAAGTTGAGAATGGACTTGGAACAAAAGGAAAGTTCATTAAATCCAATCATTCAGAAGTCATTAAATGTATATTTTATAAGTCAAAGGACAGAACCAAGACACTTGCTTGGTTTTCTACAAAGGAAAAAGAAACTGGGAAACTGATAGAAATGTTTTGACCTTTGACCTTAATAATGAAAATTCTATAATCATAGCTGAGGAACTGGAAAACGAAGACTTTTAGAATAAGGTTATCAATTTCAGAGTCAACTCTCTGTAGTAGAGACTTCAATGTAAAAAAAAAAAAGAAGATAGAGGAGTAGGAAAATAAAGAGGAATAGAGAAAGGAGGAGGTAGAAAAGATTAGGGTTTTTTTCTGTAGCATATGAGTTCATGAGATTGACTTAGACAAATATGCCAGATCAAATTTAGTTAGCATTCAAGGTATTGAGACAGTGAAAGCATGTGGTCAAAATTTTATCCTGTCTGAATGGCCACCTTCAATTTTTCAATTTATTTTAACTTTAAATAAATGAAATCATTTTCCCACACACCTGACTGATTGCTAATCACTCAAATTATGCCTGATACAATTTATCCCTATCACCTCCATCTCACCTCCATGGGAGTGGTTTGATATGGGAGTGGATTGATTGACTTGGGACTGCTATTTACTGACACTTTACAGGTATGGTTCTCATCTCCAAAGCTGTTTCATCTGTTATGTCCATTTTCTTTCATTGTACAGATACAGTTTAGTTGTGTGAGGTTCTAAAGAACAAGTGGTCAGTAAATCTGTCCCAAGTATTTTGAGACAGTCAAGCAATGTGGTTTCATGTCCTGGCTCTGCCTTTTCCCTAGTTCTTTGACCTTGGGAGACTTACCTGAATACCTTCATCTGTACAATGGCCTTGAGAACAGTTTTCTTGAGGTGATGAAGAGACTCAAGCCCTCTCACGGGTGTGAAATATCTGCAAGAGCTGTGACACATAGAGAGTGAGCACTCAGTAAACATATGCTCGTTTCTCACCTCTTTTTGTAACAAGAACCAAAAATTAGAGCAAATCATCTTTAAGACTTTCAAAATAACCTCATTGGTTACTAAAATCAATCCAACTGGTCTCTGGTGAGAAATAAAAACCTTTAAATAGGAAAAATCTAAATCAGTTCTTGAGAGGAAGTTGAGAACTGAATAGTCAGACAGGGATAAGAATAGCAGCTCTTAAACACAAAAATCCTGAGAGGACAGTGGCACAGTGGTAAAATACTATGTTCTGTGAAGCTAACTCACATGGAAAGATTCTGGGTTCACATCCAGAGATCACCCATTGAGTGCCCATGATCTAGTGCTAGCTAAAAAGGCTGGGGTGGAGGTCACAGAAGCAAAACCCTGTTGGGTGCTGTTTCTCTGTCTCTCTCACTCATTGAAGAAATAAATAAAAACAAACATAAAAAGAAAAGATGAAAATGAAAAGCTTTAGCTTATACTTGTTTGTTAGTAGGTCTTGTACTTTTTGGTTGTAGGTGTAGAAGCTTCTTACACTCAGTAATGCTTTCTTCTCGGATGTCAGAGGTGAGGTTCTCACTACAGTTCAACAAACCAAGGCTGGAAATTTCCAGTGAAAGACCTTCTGTTCTGGTGGAACTGCCAGCTAACCACTAAGCACAAGATTGCTTCTGGTCACCAATCAAAAAAAAAAGAATCTGTGCCTCAAATATGCTTAACACATTCAATTGCAATCAGCAAGAGCCCTAACATTTAAATTCATGATCAGAAGTACCAAAAGACCCTTGATCCCCAGTCAAGTGAGTAAGTGCTGGCAAATTACCAAAATCTAAATTTAATAAAATTGCATTAGTCACCTTCCAAGGTGTCATCTCAGAGTAATGCTGAGATCAAAACCCTGATTTGAACATGTCAAACCAATTGCAAGATGCCAGGTGGTTTGCAAGTCAAAAAGAAGCAACTGACAGGAGGGTCCATGTATCTCTGCTGGTAAGGGAAAACAAATATTTGCCCTTTAAAGGCAAGACTCAGGCATATCCTTCTTCTGACAGACATTGCAATCTGTATTTTGTGTTTGTGTATAATTGCCGGACACAGCAGTCAGTGCCCAGAGAAGGCTTGGGTCATTGTTCTATGCTATGATTTACACAGGATCTTTAGGGACAGTGTCCTGGTAACCAGAATGAAGTGGCAAGGTGAGAGCTAAAGACAATGAATGAATTTAGGAGTCAGAAAAAAATATCTCTGGCCTAGCTTCCTAATCCAGATAATGGAAATAATGATAACTGCCAAACCAATAGCAAAGGATAGTTTTAAATTCAATTTCATAACACATCACAGTATCATAAAGCACTACAAATCTATCATTTAACAAATATTTATTATTCACAACAATGTGGCAGGCATATTTCTGGTTTCCTGGGACAAAAAGTCATAAATCCATGCTCTTATGGAATTCACACTCTTAAAGGGGGAGCAGACAACAAGCAATAGTTGTTTAAAAAGCAAACGTGAGAGAGTGAAGGAAATGTTACCATATGTTAAGTAGATCAATGAAATGTGGGAAAAAAAATTAAAAGAATTGGGGAGCAACAACAGATACCAGAGACAGTGTAGGAAGAGGGTGGGAAATGGCAGAGGGTAAGAAATAGGGGGAAAACACATATAAATATACAAAAAACAAGAAGTGGAAACTATTTGTTGACAAAAATATGTATGATTAAGCCACTTTACAGTGTATTCTGGATGGAAAATCACATTTTTGTATGTTGTGATGATGTTCAATGAAAAATGTAAAATAAGTAAATAAATAAATAAAGGATAAGCGTAATTAAAGAAAAAAGGAAAGAAAAAACTAGAGCCAGGTAAAGGATCTTAGGAGTCAGAGGCTCATGGGGGAATTGCAAAATTTGCTCTCGTCTCCTTTGCAAAACTTCTTGAACAACCACTGCACCCTTCATTCATTAGCAGTTCCTGATCCAAGTGTATTCTTAATGCTTCAAGTTGTCTCAGCTGCTTTACAATTCATCATGAACTCAAACAAGAGAATTGTTCAAATTTGCTTTTTTGTCTAATATCATTTCCATAGTTTAAAATACACATACAATTAACAGCAAGTAATCTCATTAGCAAAAAAAAAAAGTAATAAATCAAGAAATTCACATTAAAATGATGTATAACATAACTACATTTATTTAAGAATATATCCAGTATGGGGCCAGCAGGTGACATGGTGGTTAAGGGCTCTGGATTCCCACATGACTGACCACGTTTTGAGTCCTGGACCTGGCGGCTTGCTTTCTCACTTTCCCTCTCTCTCTCTTTTACTCTGTCCCTTTCTGGTCAAATTAAAATAAATAAAGTTAAGTAAAATAATTCTAAAAAAGAAGAATGTATCCAATATCACAGAAAATTTCAGCGATGAAATACTGCAATTTTGCATCAATCTAACAAGATTGGTGTCAGGATGTCTCCAAGGTTTGGGGCTTGATTAACTGAGAGAGAATGCAGGTTTGGGACATGGAAGAACATTAAGAGCTTGGCTTTGGACACATTGTGTTTAAGATCTTTACTATCTCTCTAACTGTAGGTGCTAAGTAGCAGTTAACAATATGAGTCTGGATATCAGAAGAGAAATTCGGAAAGACGTTTGGAAGCCATCAACATATAGTCGGATTTAACTTGATGACATGTCAAGTAAGATGAAAAACAAAAATAATCATTGAATTTAGCAAAATGGTTCTCACTAGTAAGTCAGCAAGAATACCCTCAAGGGACAGTGAAGGATAACAAGGACATGTACCCAGACTTTAGTAGAAATACAACAAGCAATAACAACAACAAAACACTACCTAGGAGATGTAAGGATGCAGCCTTCTCAAGCTGGGTTTCCATTACAATAAAAGGTGAAGGGGATGTTCAAAGAAGACAAAGATCTAGGGGATTTTGTTGACTACAGAATGTGAATACAGAAGGTAGAGTGGAGGGATTTCATAAATCAGGGATTAGTGAAAGAAGGGGAAAAAATCAGAAAAATGCAGAGCCATATAAGAATTAGAGTAAGAGATTGAGGGGACCACTGGAATCTTGGGCTTCTTTTGATGACTACATACACAGAGATAATGGGCATAATGTGATTAGTCCTGAGATTCAATTTGTAAGTGTGAGGAAATTGGCATTTCTGGGCATTTAAGTCTCCCTCTTGACCTCTATTACAAAGGCCATAAGTTCAGATAGCTAGCTAGCTATAGATAGCTAGTCCAAAGGCATGAACTTGACAATGATATTGGTGAGTGGAATGAAGACTTCTGAAGATTCTGGGTGTTGCTTTAACCCACGATACCTTTCTTTTTTGCTTTTTTAGAGAGATTTTTGTAATAGGGTGCATCTGCTCACTGGAGACACAGAGAGAGATAGAGAGATGGAAAGTGAGAACTCACCCCACAGGGGGAATGGTCATGCCATAATCTCTTCTCTATTCTCCTCTCAGGATTTTCGGCATGCACAAACATGAGCACTGTGTGAGTTTTAAGCCTCCAAGTTCAGGACTTGAACCACGGTCGACTATATGGGAGTCCAGCAATGTAACCATTATGCCATATGGGAGTCCAGCAATGTAACCATTATGCCATCTACTGATCCCAACAATCCCTTTATTTACGTCTGAAGAAAGTTAAAAGACCTAGAGAAGGCACAGGCATTGCCTTTGTTTGAGGGCTCCCTTTAAACCTCTCTGGAGAGAGAACAGGAATTAACATATACATCCTGACCCTATTTTGTCATTTATCGATGGAACTTGGGACATTAGGAAAGCCATAAGTGATTTTTACCATTTGGACCCTGATGACAGGAATCAAAGGTCTGAAAGGAAGTGTGTCTCAAGAAGTTATGAGAGGGTCCTCAAGAAGTTTATGGGAATGTGTATTATGAAAAAATTATACATGGATTTCAATTTTTTTGCATTAAAATAAATTCATAGTTACATTTGATTTTCCCATGAGCTTTTTGAAGTACATATTGTTAGTCGAAGACAGCCACTAAAGGAATAGGATAGGGAGGTATGGAATAAGAGAAGAGGTACTAACATTATGATTAAGCCACTTTACAGTGTATTCTGGATGGAAAATCACATTTTTGTATGTTGTGATGATGTTCAATGAAAAATGTAAAATAAGTAAATAAATAAATAAAGGATAAGCGTAATTAAAGAAAAAAGGAAAGAAAAAACTAGAGCCAGGTAAAGGATCTTAGGAGTCAGAGGCTCATGGGGGAATTGCAAAATTTGCTCTCGTCTCCTTTGCAAAACTTCTTGAACAACCACTGCACCCTTCATTCATTAGCAGTTCCTGATCCAAGTGTATTCTTAATGCTTCAAGTTGTCTCAGCTGCTTTACAATTCATCATGAACTCAAACAAGAGAATTGTTCAAATTTGCTTTTTTGTCTAATATCATTTCCATAGTTTAAAATACACATACAATTAACAGCAAGTAATCTCATTAGCAAAAAAAAAAAGTAATAAATCAAGAAATTCACATTAAAATGATGTATAACATAACTACATTTATTTAAGAATATATCCAGTATGGGGCCAGCAGGTGACATGGTGGTTAAGGGCTCTGGATTCCCACATGACTGACCACGTTTTGAGTCCTGGACCTGGCGGCTTGCTTTCTCACTTTCCCTCTCTCTCTCTTTTACTCTGTCCCTTTCTGGTCAAATTAAAATAAATAAAGTTAAGTAAAATAATTCTAAAAAAGAAGAATGTATCCAATATCACAGAAAATTTCAGCGATGAAATACTGCAATTTTGCATCAATCTAACAAGATTGGTGTCAGGATGTCTCCAAGGTTTGGGGCTTGATTAACTGAGAGAGAATGCAGGTTTGGGACATGGAAGAACATTAAGAGCTTGGCTTTGGACACATTGTGTTTAAGATCTTTACTATCTCTCTAACTGTAGGTGCTAAGTAGCAGTTAACAATATGAGTCTGGATATCAGAAGAGAAATTCGGAAAGACGTTTGGAAGCCATCAACATATAGTCGGATTTAACTTGATGACATGTCAAGTAAGATGAAAAACAAAAATAATCATTGAATTTAGCAAAATGGTTCTCACTAGTAAGTCAGCAAGAATACCCTCAAGGGACAGTGAAGGATAACAAGGACATGTACCCAGACTTTAGTAGAAATACAACAAGCAATAACAACAACAAAACACTACCTAGGAGATGTAAGGATGCAGCCTTCTCAAGCTGGGTTTCCATTACAATAAAAGGTGAAGGGGATGTTCAAAGAAGACAAAGATCTAGGGGATTTTGTTGACTACAGAATGTGAATACAGAAGGTAGAGTGGAGGGATTTCATAAATCAGGGATTAGTGAAAGAAGGGGAAAAAATCAGAAAAATGCAGAGCCATATAAGAATTAGAGTAAGAGATTGAGGGGACCACTGGAATCTTGGGCTTCTTTTGATGACTACATACACAGAGATAATGGGCATAATGTGATTAGTCCTGAGATTCAATTTGTAAGTGTGAGGAAATTGGCATTTCTGGGCATTTAAGTCTCCCTCTTGACCTCTATTACAAAGGCCATAAGTTCAGATAGCTAGCTAGCTATAGATAGCTAGTCCAAAGGCATGAACTTGACAATGATATTGGTGAGTGGAATGAAGACTTCTGAAGATTCTGGGTGTTGCTTTAACCCACGATACCTTTCTTTTTTGCTTTTTTAGAGAGATTTTTGTAATAGGGTGCATCTGCTCACTGGAGACACAGAGAGAGATAGAGAGATGGAAAGTGAGAACTCACCCCACAGGGGGAATGGTCATGCCATAATCTCTTCTCTATTCTCCTCTCAGGATTTTCGGCATGCACAAACATGAGCACTGTGTGAGTTTTAAGCCTCCAAGTTCAGGACTTGAACCACGGTCGACTATATGGGAGTCCAGCAATGTAACCATTATGCCATATGGGAGTCCAGCAATGTAACCATTATGCCATCTACTGATCCCAACAATCCCTTTATTTACGTCTGAAGAAAGTTAAAAGACCTAGAGAAGGCACAGGCATTGCCTTTGTTTGAGGGCTCCCTTTAAACCTCTCTGGAGAGAGAACAGGAATTAACATATACATCCTGACCCTATTTTGTCATTTATCGATGGAACTTGGGACATTAGGAAAGCCATAAGTGATTTTTACCATTTGGACCCTGATGACAGGAATCAAAGGTCTGAAAGGAAGTGTGTCTCAAGAAGTTATGAGAGGGTCCTCAAGAAGTTTATGGGAATGTGTATTATGAAAAAATTATACATGGATTTCAATTTTTTTGCATTAAAATAAATTCATAGTTACATTTGATTTTCCCATGAGCTTTTTGAAGTACATATTGTTAGTCGAAGACAGCCACTAAAGGAATAGGATAGGGAGGTATGGAATAAGAGAAGAGGTACTAACATTTGTTCTGTGTCAGGTAACTACATGCGTTACATTTCATTTAGTTTAGTGATGTAGTTAAGTAGAATTAGCTATCTCTATTATAAACAAATGACAAGCTTGAGCTGCCAGCTTCAGGTATCATCTTCTATATTTTCATTCTTGCAGTGATATACACTATTGCTAGTGTAATTCCAAATAATTTATGAGTTACTTTACATTTTCGTTAATTATTCAAAAGTAGTTAGTATACAGCTTTTTTTCCCAATATATTTATCAATTAATTCTATCTTCTTATTTTCATTCAGCAGATATGGGTGTTTACTATGTCAAAAGCATCATAAATTTCTTACATTACACTTCCCATTAGCTGTCCAACTTCTTTGACTGAATCTCATTTTATTTTATCCTTAACTTAAACTGTTTATAGGTCAATGCCAAATGCTACAAATTCCTTTGATATTGTTGAATCAGAGAAGAAGACCCCTTTTAAAACAACTCTTGATATTTTATAACATTGGTATGTAATGTATTTATTTGAAACATTGAATATGACTTTATATTTTAACAATTTTTTCTTTGACATTGTTGATTGATTTATTTATTCAATCAGTTCACTAAAACCTCCAGTGCAATGATGAAGAGTTCTTGCTCTGCAGTCTGGTTGACCTAATTTAGAATCCTGGCTCCATAAATACTAGCTGTGTAAATTTGAGCAAATTCTTGAAATTATGTAAACTTCAGTGTCTTCATCTATTAAATGTTAATAATAATAATACCAACTTTACACTATTCTTGTAAGGATTAAAAGAGATAATGTGGGGGCTGGCAGGTGGCAAGGTGATTAAGGTGCTAGACTCCTACATGACTGATGGTGGTTCAAACCCCAGACCCAGTGGCTTGCTTTCTCACTTTCTCTCTCTCTCTTTCTCTCTCTCTCTCTTTATCTCTCTCTACTTAAATTAAAAGAAAAAAATCTTAAAAGCAAAAAGAGATAATATAGGGTCAGCCTCATGGTATAGCAGTTGAGTGCTGTGCATAGGAATTCAGATCTCATACAGCTGACTACAGCTCAAATTCTGGCCTCTATGGCTTGAAAAACACATTGGGCATGTGTGCATGCATGTCCCAAATTTTGACAGGATAGAAAAATGGAGGAAAAAGGATTGCAGCATGATCATGACTCATTGGGGGTGACTTTGATCTCTCTCTCTCTCTCTCTTTCTCAAATGCAAATGTCTTCTGGCAATAAAAACATTTTTTAAAGAGATAATGTGTGCAAACCTTATAGCACAGTGCCTTAAACATAGTCTCACTAAACATTATCTACTATTATTACTCTTTGTTAATTTAAAACACTGTGGATGACAAACAGCTGATATCTAGTGTCTAACACTAAATAGTTTATAATTCAGTAGAGAAAACAGAAGTATACAAATAATTATAGCAGGTAGTATAAGTGACTTTGAAAAGCTATTGATTGGGGCCAGCAGATGACATAGCTGTTACATCACTGGACTCCCACATGGCTGACCACAGTTGGAATCCTGGACCCCGTGGCTTGAAAAATCACACTGGGCATGTGTGTGCACATGCCCAAGATCCTGGGAGAAGAATGAAGGAGAAGAGATTGCAGCATGGCCATCTTCCCTGGGGGTATTTCTTCTTTTTTCTCTCACTGCCTCTGTCTCTCTCTGGAGAGTGCACATGCCCTAAGGCAAAAACCTCTACACACACACACACACACACACACACACACAGGGGAAAAAAAAAAAAAAAACAGAAAAAGAAAAGGTATTGATCAAGTCCAGGGGAGGAATAAACTGTTTCTTCCCTGAATAATTAAGCAAGATTTGGGTTGAAAATAGCCATTAATTCACTGTTCTTGATTCAAACACTAGCCATAGGTTGAAAGATAAACAGAAGTGAATCTAGAGATTTAGGGGATTATATTAAACTAATAGTAGCCAGCTGGTAAAGCCAGCTAGGGAAGAATTATGGCTTTCATAGGCAAAAACAGAATCCAATTCACCCACATATAAGGATGAAAGGTTGTAATGACTGAGTAGAATGAATTTTGGAATCATAATTATAAAATAAAGCCAATCTAAGAACTAGAAGTAAATAAGGCATTGGAATTTGTTGTTAAAGAGATAGTTGAGGGGGCTGGCAGCTGGTATGGTGGTTAATGGCGCTGGAAAACAGTGGTTCAAGTCCTGGACCTGGTGACTTGCTTTCTCACTTTCTGTCTCTCTGCCTCTCTATTTCTTGTCAAATTAAAATAAACAAAGTTAAATAAAATAATTATTTTTTTAAAAAGGGAGAAAATTTGGATGATCAAATCTATTTTCAGTATTAGATGTCCTTGCATGATAGCCTTTTAAAAGTGTAAGAGCATACTCTTACAGTCACGTTTTCCTTCATCTTAAAAGAAATAATCTGCTATTTGCCTTACAGAGTTTGGGAAAGGAAATGTTTATACTGAGGAACACTTCCAAATGAGAGCAAGCAGACTGCAGAGGTGGGGAAGCCTGACAGAAAATGGTTATTCTCTTTTGTAGAACATCAGGACTCAAAAAAGAAAATACTCTATGTAAAGCAATGATTATTTGGGGCAAAGTGAGATTTTAAAAATCAATTCACAGTTTGCCTTTGACTTACATTGTATTTCAGAGTTGCACTCTGTAAAGAATGTTTTGTGCCATTCCCTTTGCCTCCCTGCCCATTAGATGCTGTTATTTTTGTCTTGGGCTCATTAAACAAAGTACTGGCAGAGTATAGACTCTGGCTTCCCTTGAAACTGACTTCATCTATTGTAATCATGTTGTGTGATAATGTAACAGTAAGCTCTCTGTCAAAGCTCTGTGTCCTAAAATAGACCGGCGGGACCTGGCTTATTTAGCGGGAGCATGTCATTGTGTACTGTGATTCTGACAGTGCTGGCAAGGAAACCCAGAGGTGGGGCTCAATCCATTTGTTCTCATCTCAAAAAATTTATAATATAGTAATAGTAAAAGTACTCCCAAAGAAAGCAAATGTTCATAGAGAACCTAGAATTCATTTCAATGACATAAGTCACAAAGACTAGCTGATTTAAAAAAAAAGAGAGAGAGAAACGTCCTTTATAAGCAGGATTGCCTCCTGGTTAAGAGCACAGGCCCTGGTGTCAGACTTGGACAGAATTCCAAGTGTGTCATTGGGGAGCAGTTATCCTCTCAAAACCTCTGTTCATACAGTCAACAGAATGAAGATGCAACCTACAGAATGGAAGAAAATATTTACAAGCTTTTGACAAGGGATTAATAACTAGAATATACAAGGAGCTAGACTCATCAGTCAAAAAAAAACAAAAAAAATCCAATTAAAAATGGGCAATAAATCTGAACAGACTCTTCTCAAAGGAAGACATACCAATGGCCAACAAGTACATGATATTGCTCAATATGAAGAGTCATCAGGGTATTTTAAATTGAAACACAATGAGGTATCACCTCACTCTAGTTAGAATGGCTAATCTAAAAAGCAAAAACAAAGGAAGACAAAGTAACAAAGAATAGCAAGTGCTGGAAAGGACACAGAGAAAGAGAAACTGTTCTGCATTATTGGTGGGAATATAAATGAGTACAACCTTATAGAAAACAATGTGGTATTTCTCAAAACACTAAAAATAGAACTACCTTATGATCTAGTAATCCCTCTATAGTGTATATAACCTAAGGAAAGAAAATCAGTATGTTGAACAGATATTTGCACCTGCATGTCTTTTGCAGTGTTTTTTACAATAGCCAAGATATGGAATCAACCTGTGTCCATCAATGGTTGAATGAATAAAGAAAATGTAGTACATATGAGGGGCCTTCAAAAAGTTTGTGGAAATGCATATTATGAAAAAGCATGCATGAATTTCAAAATGCTTTTTTATTAAAAAACTCATGCTTTAAATCAGTTTTCCATGCCATTTTGAAGCTAAACTGGGCGAAATTCCGTCATTTGTGGCAACATGAATAAACTTAGATGAACTAAAGCTAAGTGCAATAAACCAGCCTCTGAAAGACAAAACTGCATGTTCTCACTCATTTGTGAAAACAAAAGTATTTGATCCCATGTAAGTGGAGAGTGAAACAGTGGCTATCAGTAGCAAGGAAGAGACATTTGGTGGGAAGGATAAAACTTGGATAACAGACACAACATTGCAAATAAGTAAGTGGAATGAGTTCTATAGTACAGAATACCAAAGCACACTAGAGGAACTACAGTTGGTGATAATACAAAGTATATTTAAAAATAGCTAGAATAGAGGATTTTGAATGTTCACAACACAAAAGTAATGATAAGTGTTTAAGACAGTAGTTATATTTTTTGTCCTGATTTGGTCAGTATATATTTTATTCATGTATTAAAAATCACACTGTACCCATAAATATGAACAACTGTTATATATAAATTAAAATTATAATTTAAAAAGTCATTATGACTTTTGAAAAAAAATGTTCTGCATACATGTTAATGTAGGTTAGTTCATCCAAAAGACATCCAGAACTTGTAATTAAGTTATGGTCAAGAACTGTATTTAAAATTTGTTTAAATAAAAGCATGGTCATATAGGAACAACTCAGTTCCTCATCAATAAAATGGAGAATTATAATGTCTATCACAGAAGGTTATTCTTAAAAGGATACATAGTATAATATATATGAAGCACTTAGCCTGGAACATTAAATAAACACTCAACAGATTGTTACTTTTATTCATTCATAAACTCTAGAATTCTACAACTGCAAAAAGAATCAATGACCTAATATATATTTGTTTATAAGCCTGAGGTTTTGTACTTTTACTCCATTGCTACCAAACTTGATAAAAATATGAGTTAAAATTAATAAATCAAACAGATATGTCTCAGGAAGAGGCTTCCCAAAGGTTGGAGGACCCACTGAAGTGCTCTGTGGTGATCTCTACCCTTTCCTTCATCTTTTATGTTCCCACAGCCACGTAGTGCTTTTTCATTGGCAAAGAAGGCCAAGAATCTAGGCACTTGGAGTTAAATATTACTGAGGTATTAGGTCCTAACCTCCTCAGACCAGAAGGCCAACAGTCCTGGCTGTCTAAAACAAAGTTTAGGACACTACACTTCTAAACTGACACTTCCTGTCTGGTGAAAACAACTACTTCAGGGAGGAAAAAGCTAGTACTTTTTTTTAAAAGCCACTGAACTTGAAAGATGGGCATGCAGAATCATTTAACAATCAGAATAACCTGGATGTTCGTTACAAGTACAGAGTCCTGGATCAGAGCTTCTGGAGAAAAGGAGTCTGTATTTTAAATAAGCAAGCCCATGTGATTCTGGTTTGGATGGCCCTTGTACTCCTCTTTGAGAATCACTGGTTTGAATAAAGTTTAAATGTGCTGGAGAAAATCTGGAGGGTGTCCTGCTTATAAGGAAGCCCAAATGCTAAAGTTATTAGGAAAAAAATGCAAATAAAAAAGATTTCTCCCTATTTCAGCTAAATCAACAGAGATTAGGAAAGAGGTGGGTTCTCTAGAAAGCTGGAAGTGCATTTTATTACTATTTAGAATAGTGAAAGACACTTAGCTAATCAATTTGGCTGCAGTATCTTTTCAAACGCTACTGTAGCAGCTTCTTAGATATGTCAATTTTGTTCACAAGGAGCAATATAAGCAATATAAGGCAATTTATCTCTCTAGGCCACTTAGGCCTTGAGAGATACAGTATTTATCAGCTCTTTGCTGTGCAAGTAGTAAAAAGCAAATTAAAACAAATAAGATATAAGAGCTGAGAAATTAGTTGACCCCTTTTTCCCGTTATTAAAATTCTAGCAGAACATAAGATTTCTGTACACTTTAAGCCAGGGTAATTTTATTTTCCCCTGTTCAATTTACCTTTGTTTCCAGGATGGCATTATTTATATAATTTTTTTCAAGATCAGCTGGTGTTTATTATGAAGATTTTTTTTTAATTGCTTGAATACAATCTTTCAGCCAGAGCATAAGATGGTAGACAACAGTATTAACTATCCTTGTTTATGAGTGAAATATGGACAGATATTTGGATAGGGCATTGGGAGCAATATTTTTTCTTAAAAACAATGACATTTCTGTGAGTTCTTACTTTATTTTGAGGTTGAGAATTTTTTTAAGTGTAATGATAAAATATTGTGATAGATGGCAGTTCTTCTCTCTTAATTGCACTAAAAGCAAAACACTTATTCCTAAGGAATAGTTGTGGCTTATACAAATACAAATCTTTTTCTTTTCAATATAGAGTAAGCCACTCTCCATTTAAAGGATCAGTCCGTGTACAATCACAGTCCCTGGTAGTCTGCCAAACACAATAGGGCATTAATTAACATGTGCTGGGGGATTCATCAACATGCACAGTGGTGGTGTGCAATTGGAGCCTTTTTTCCCTCCCCTTTCCTCTCTACGTTGGCAGAATTCATGAAAGATCTACTCTAGTATGTAAATCAGTTCTTGCTAAACGCCTTGTAATGGAGTTCCTTTATTTTTCAAAGCTGTTGTCAGAGCTACTCACATATCCTAGAAAGACACTTACTCTTTCTCTTGTTTAAAATCCAACACAGTGGGCAAAAATAACATATTTGTTTACTTGTCATGCAGACTGCACTGTAAATAAATCATCTGATAAATGACTTCCCAAAAAAGAACAGAAAGAGATTCATTTCCCTTAATGCTGTACCGGTGGGGATGGCAGAATTATTCTCCCCATTAGCCCCAGGTGACAGTATGCTGCCCTGCTAACTTAACGTGTGTTAGGGAAAGCACTGTAAGTCAGACTCTATCTGGTTTCTACCACTGGGCACAAATACGTGGAAAAAAATCAGAGGAGTAAATTTGATTTCAATTAGTTCTCAATTGGGTCTTTGACCTGTCTAATATTGCTGACCCTTTGCTGACTGACTTCAGTACTTTTTTCATATTCTTTGGGACTAAGGTATGAATGAATTAATCATTCAGACCTGTACACACAAGACTTTGGACAATAGAAAATCTGTCTTCTTGAAAGAAAAGTGGAATCAAAGAAATGGAAAATGGTGTCTCTGTCTTCCAGTTCTGAAAAAAAGATGTATACATGTTTTAATTTAGTTTGAGTTTTAGGTTGTAAAGTTTCTGTGTACTTTTATTCATTTTTTTAAATGAAATAATACATGGAAAACACTTAGCAAAGTACCTAAACTAAAGGCGTAATACATGGCAGTAGAACTTATTCTTGGAGGTGGTATTAGAGATGTTATTATTATCGTTTGTTGCCGTTTATAGCCCAGAAATCACTACTGTTATAAAAAGCACTGTGTAATTTTTATGTTTTAATCACTTTCAATATATGTCAATAAAATGCTTATTTTGGGGATATAGAGGTGTTGAATTTGAAAGTTCAATTTAATCCTCTCAGCTGTTCCATAAATGTGTGCCCTTTCTATGACTGGCTAAAGAGAATCAGATTCATAATTCAAATGTCAAAGTTACACTAACCTGCTTTCCATCCCAGTTCTATCGCTGTACAACCTTGAGCAAATTATTTAACAACACCAAGGCTCAGTTTCCTTTTCTGTGAAATGGTGATAATGATTATAAGGATTCCATGGAATGACTGCATCAAATATCTGACAGTATTCTAGCAATAGAAATAACTCAGTCAATGCCAGAGACACACTCAATAGACCAAATGAAACCTTTCTGTACTGAAAAATGTAGGGTTATTTTTTGATCCTGCTCAAGGGTGAGATTTTCTTCTTTTCTTCTATCAAAGAGCAAGTTCTCTTGCCTACTGGTGCCCAGAGAAGCTGTGACAGCAGGCCGTCTGGTAAGCATCCTGTGTTGTTGCCTTCTTGATTGTTCTCCAAGACTTACACTCCGGTATTAGCAGCCAATGAGTGTCAGATCATTAAAACTGTTTCCATTTTTAAAAGAGCAAAATTATCACTTTTAATAAGTAGAAAATTCTGAAAATTTAATATATAGAAGTCAAGTAAAACATTATGAACACATAATTTCCTCTTACTGGAAATTTCTAGGAAAAAACTTCTGCTTTATAAGCTTTATTTTATCATGGATTCAGCGTAATTACTGTTTAAATTTCTCTTTGAAATGATAGAATATTTGGGGGCAGTGTTCACAATGTAGTTCCATGAAATGTGAAAAATTAATTATAATAGCCTATAAATTGTTTTTCACTGAGAATATTTTTTTGGCAATTAGTACAAATGTGTTGATATGTTTCACTGAACCCGTTTTTCCTTACAGCTCTATTTATGCCATATTTGATTTGTGAGATATTAAATAATTTATACCTCAGATTTACTTTTATCTATAACAAGAAATTACAGGCTAATTTTGCTACACTGAATTTAAACAGACTGAAAAATATGACTGAACCTGAATTTTATGTGGAAAAGATACATATGTTTATAGTCTATGTTCCCCACCCTCAACTACTATCAGGAGTATGGGAAATAAATTTAGTTCAAAAAAGAGAAACTTTCTGAGTTTAAAATATTTTATACATATATACACACATATATATGTGTATGTATATATATATACACACACATACACATATATATAGTTAATCAGAGCATCTACTGTGCTTTACATTCATTGTTTCATTTTAAAGAAATAGATAACTTCCCACAGCCTCAAGGAGCTCAATTTCTCATTGAGACAAGCCAGCCATACGCAGAGCACAGTTACTATTAGATGTGGAAATTTGGGTATGGGTTTTTTTTTCATTGAGACTGTATAAGAAGTCTGTCAACATAGATCTTCTGAAATTGCAATTTCGGTGTTAATTGAAGGGATAATTTGTAAGAACAGCAAAAGCTGTTGTTCTTCTTTTCTGGGTTGGGAAAAAGACGAGAGAAAACACCCTTCCTGTGCATAATGCAAGCCTCAGAGGATCTGGGCTAGCATGACAGAAATGGAGTGAAAGAAAGCCAAAGAGTGAGACTTGGACTTTTCCTGTCTGGCTGCTGCTATTCTTTTATGAAGAGATGGTTATGGTGATCTAAAGTAATTACAGGGCCAGCAGGTGGCATGGTGGTTAAGGTGCTGGACCCCACAGGGCTGATTGCATGGTTTCAGTCCCAAGCTAGGTGGCTGGAAAAATAGGCCATGAACGTGTGTGCCCCAAATCCCAAGGGATTCCTCTTGAGGAGAAGGGATTGCAGCATGGCCAACCCGTAGGGGGTGATTTTCCACTTTTCCTCCACTGTCTCCCTCCTCCCCCCCCACCCCAGCAAGCTCACTCACCCTGTGACAAGAATCTAAAAAAATAAAATAAGTAATTATAATTTCCTAGTCACATCAGTGTTTACTGAGAGCATTGATTTAGTATAAACATTTACATGGAATTTTCTATATGCCACATACCTCACTGATCACCTTATAACTAGTCATTTATTTAGTCTTCAAAGCCACACTAGGAATCATGTACCATTATTACCATCCCCATTTTATAGGTGAGTAAATTGAGGCACTGAATGATTAACTTGCCCAAGTTATGCTGGGATTGCAATTCTAAGCAGTTTGTTTCCAAAGGTCATACTCATAATCACTTGCTGAACCATGCTGCTTCTTCAGCATGCTATTCTAGCTTTCCCACAGAGAAAATCGGAATTGAGTAGAGGGAGAAGACGCAGGTAGAGGAGAGTCTACAGCGGCCTGCTGCCTAGTGAAGGCCACCAGAATGCATCTCTGCAGGCACCACAGTGAAGCGAGGACTGACTGTGGCAAACTCGTATTAATTCAACAAGCAACAAACCAGAATTCAACAACATTAATTAACTGACTTGAGGTTAAATTCTTCCCGATTAGTCAGAATTTTGTTAAAGAATGCGTAACATCTAATCAGTCGAGAACTATCAGTGACTTTGAATTACATATTATTTTGAATAAATCAGCATTGATTTAACAAACCTTTATTGTAATTAGTTATTAATGGATATATCTCTGTTGGTATAAAAAATCATAATTGACACCAGTTTATTTTAAAATGTCTGTAATTTGAAGCAATTGCCAAGCATTCCCATTGTTCTTTATGGGTGCTAGAAGAACGAACAGTTAAGAAGCCATGTCTTTCTTCTCTTCTTACTGGGTTAACCAGGGGCCCTCCCTCCTTATGGATTACAAGGAAATGGGAAGGAGGAAACAAGGAGATAGACTTAGGAGGATTATCTGCATTTTTTTTTGAAACTCTTGTTCTGAAAGTATTTCTTACTTTTAAATACAATATGAGTGGCATAGGCCCTGTGTGTTGGTACATGTGTGTATAAAAGACAATTTGTCAACTACCAATGTCATAAACCACACAAAAATGTCATCATTTTAAAATTTTTCACTTATTTCTTCCATGAGAGAAAGAGACAGGCAGAAACCCCCAAAAGGTTTTTATGCCACAGTCTACTCCCAATCTCAGTCATCCCAGGTCACAGGCACAAGCTCATGTATGCCCTTGGAGTGTTTAGGGAGGTCCTGAGATGTGAACCTAGACCTCTCCTGTGTGGATCGAGTTGTGCTACAACTTCACCACTACCTAACCCCAGAAATGCCATATTCAAAATTAAGACATCATGATCTAAAACAATTTAATTTTCTTGGATAGCTGAATTCTCTTTTCTGAGAAAGGATCACTAACTTAGAGGTAGGCCTAAGAACCTCAAGAAAATTAAAGTTCTATATGCCTTTATCACAGGTTTGCCAAGTGGTACGTGCCTCTTTCTGCCTCCCTTTCTCTAACCTTTCCACCTCACTCACAGAAGCATAGGTGTGCACATACTTCCATACACCTTCATATACAGATGATGCATTTATGAACTATAGCAGTCTGCCTGAGAATGAAGAACTGGTGTCAGTTGGTGGAATATTTGGTCTGCTCTGATATTTAACAATGTCTCTTATTCTGTTCATCACCAGAGGGGCCAAACCCATCAGCAACGAAATTGGCTGTTTTTTTCTTTTCTTTTTTCTTTTCTTTTCTTTTCTTTTCTTTTCTTTCTCTTTCTCTTTCTCCTTTCTTTCTTTTTTCTTTCTTTCTTTTTTTTTTAAATTAAACAGCATGTTTGCTACTAAAATCATTGTTTTGGCAATGGTGTCAACATTGTCTTTGATTAATTCTGAGGCTCCTCTCTCTTTACTCCCTCTTTTTCATGATCTCCTCACTGCGTTCACTGATCCCCTCCTGCATCCATTCCTGTTTGGGGTGGGGATTCCAGTCTCCTCTCTATGGAATTTAAGTTCATTTTTCTTATTAACCCATTGCCTCTCTGACACATTTTGGTGGAAGACCTCTTTGTAATTCCTATTAAGTGTAAATTGCTGTATAGCCCACAGGGAACATAAGCTAATTTATAAAATTCTGGTATCCTCAGTGGCCTTTCCTGTCAATAAGGTCAATGAGCTTTTGTGCTTATTGAGTGAGTGGAGGGGTGAGTGAGTAAGAGAACAGGAAACATTGTCCCTCTTCTTAATGTATTTAATATTTACATTGTTATTGCTGAAATGAACTTAGTTTCAGGACTTCTGAGAAATCTATGCAGTGCTTCACATACAGAGGGAGCTAAAAAATGATGTAAGGAACTGAGCCTCTGACTATTTTCAGACATATGGTGAACTTGTCTTGAAAAACAGAATTTGGAGATGATACTCAGATTAGAGGAAAGTGGCAAATTTGGGTACACGATTTTTATTTCTCTAAAGGAATTTACCTTGACACTTACAAATGTGGAGAAGAAAGGTCAGAAACATTTTCTATGTTGAGATTTTTTTAAATGTTTAATTTTAAGATATCTTTAACATGTTAAGATGTCTATAACAATCATCTTTGACACTTTAGTGACTCATCTGTTGATTCCATTCAATATCTAAAAAAATTCTGTATAAATCTCTGATGATAAATGTTTTATTGGCATTCTTCTATTAAATATGCAATATTAAAGAAAGTAGATGAAACTCAATGGAGTCTAGTCTCCATTGACATTCAGGGGCTTTATATGGTTGAGATCTATCAAGGTTAATGAAAGTTACCTCTGCAATTCCTCAAGCACTTATGGGAGAATAGATCATTTAATTTCTATTCAGATGGCATCCCCACATGGAGTACCTGATCTGTTGGAGAAGCAAAAGACACAAGTTGTATGAACTGGAAGCTGACACACACAGCAGGTCATGTAAAATTGAAATTAACTTTTCTATTTGTCATCTTTCTAATTAACATTATGTGACCAAACTACCAGGATGGAGTATTATTTAAATCTTTTTTACCCCTCTGGAAAATTTACTCTGCCCTCATAAAGCATGGTGGATTGAGGCATAGGCACAACTTAAGGATAATCAATTTGTACCAAATAGAGACTAAGATATGATTTATTTTTGGAAATCACAGAATTTTCAAGTTTCAAATGGAAAGGTCAAATCATGTGTTCCTGGCTCTATTTTATTTAAAGTCATAAAAGGAGACTTAAAAATTCATAGAAAAATGGAATTAGAGGATGAGTTTATTTTAGGCAGATTTTTTTTGAAATTTATTCATACTTTTACAGTACACATTTTCCATAAACTTTTTGGAGATGCCTTGTATTTCTTTTCCTTTTTCTTCTCCTTTTCCTTTTTAAATTGCCAGAGAGTTAGTGTCCTTGCTAGAGAAACAAAGAGAGAGAGAGAGCGAGAGAGAGAGAGAGAAAGCATCACCTAATGGTGCACAATTACATCACAATCCCTTTTCTTCCATTTTTCTATCCTGTTGGAATTTTGGGCTTGCAGAACACCCATGGCCAACATGTTTTTCAAGCCCTCAGGGCTGGAATTTGAACTGTACAGTTGTCTATGTAGGATCCAGATCCCTTAATCACTAGGACGCAGGGCCACCCCAAAGACCTTGAATTTCAACATATCTAGTATTTATCTTCTATCATTTGTGCTTAGTCATCATGAATGAAAGTTCTCCTCCTGCAAGTTACATCCCTCTCAGAGAGCAAATACTAGGTTGGAAGGACCAAAAATTGATTTCACATGGCAACCAAAAAAATTATTGTAAGTGAACCTACTTGACTCAAACAAAAAATGTGACTCACAGATAATACTTACAAAGTAAGTATAAAAATGTATCATGACCTTTGCACTAAGTTAGCCAGACCAAAATTGGTCAAAAGCATTAGAAACTACGTTTGTCAAGATCCAAAGTCCATTAGTCAGGTCAGAGGAGATGGTTTCCAAGTTTATCTGAGACCACAGCCTATGACAACCATCTCATGTGATCTGCCACCCCTTCTTTTTCATCTGTCTATGTTTCTCTTCCTGTCAGTTTATTCAAATCCTTCCTATTCCTCTAACACACCCAACACCATATCACAGGGACCTCAATATTTGCTATTTCCTTTGCTGAAGATGTTTCTCCTTTTCTATCTGCATGATTAACTCAATCATAGATTTACAGAATACACGTTTTCCATGAACTTTCTGAAGACGCCGTCACATTTTTCTTAAATGTCACTACATTAAAGGTGCCTTTTCTGACCATCGTCTGTAAAACAGCATCATATGGCCCTCTGATCCCCACCCACTACTTTACTTTTCTTCCTATTATTTATTAACAGTGGACATATATTTATCTTATTTTAATGTCTCCTTCTCCCCTGGCACCACTAAAATATATAATCCTCAAGGGACAGTTTTCTTTGCTGCTATTTTTGCAGGCTCAAAAAGGATGAGGGAACAGAAGATGGCATAATGGTTACATCACTGGACTCCCACATAGTAAACTGTGATTCGAGTCCTGGACCCGACAGCTTCAAATTCACACCAGTCATGTGTGTATGAGTGCCCAAAATCTCAAGAGGAGAATGGGAGAAGGGATTGCAGCATGGTCATCTCCCTTGGAGTGAGTTCTCACTTTCTATCTCTCTGGTGAGCACATTTGCTGTATACAGCAAAAATATCTCTCTAAAAAAAAAGGAAGAAGAAGAAGAAGAAAAGAAATGTTTGGCCAAAAGTAGGTCCTCAATAAATATTTTTTGAATCAATTAATGAATAAAAGACTGCTCCGTGGACGCATCACTAATATCAGTCATATCTTTCTCTTAAAATTATCCTTTAATGAAGGACCATAGTTAGTAGTAGGGACTTTGTAGTGCAAAATAGTTGTTTAAAACATAATTCATAATATAAGAGTTATGAAAACTGGAGCAAGACAAATTACCTCCTTTGAGTTTGAAATCTCTTTGAGTTTCATTCTTCTTATCTGTTACATAATTATAGCAACACCTATCTTATTGAAGTATTTAAAAACATAAGTCAGAATTTACGAAAGAGTCACTATTAACAGGTAGGTATAAAAAAATTAGATACTCTCTGGGCCAGATTTAGCAGGGTGGTTAATATGCTGAACTTCCACATGCCAACCACAATAAGAGTCCCAGACCAGAGGCATAAAAATCACGCCATGTTGTTGTGTGTATGTGTACCCAAAATCCCTAGAGGAGAGTGGAAGAGGAAGGACTGCAGTGTAGCCATGCTCTCTAGGGGGCTATTTCTCAATTTCCACCTTTCTGTCTCTCTCTCTCTCTCTGTCTTATTTTCTATAACTCATGTAATTTAAGATCTATCACATTAAAATCTTACTTTTCTAAAATAGATAAAACTACTTCAAGCCCCTTTCTAACTGGAAGAGGGAAAGTCAACATTATGAATAATTCAAGAATCTCCTACTCCTTCAGTTATGTAAGAATTTCAGAGTTCTACACACTGAACTGGATATTCTCCTTTCTTCCATCCACATTGACCACCCTGATAAGTTTACAGTTTGAGACAGCAACGTCCCTTGAAGACAGGTGGCTTCAGATCAAAGACTCAAGCCCAAAGTCCAACCTTACCAAGTTCTACCGTTACTGCTTGCATTTGGCATCCAGTCACCTCTTGGTGATGTAGCATGAGACCAAAGCTTTGGCCCTGTCATCTGCAGAACCAGCAAGACTCTTCCTTCCCCCTATCTTCTGAAAAACTCTTCAAATCTCTCTCACATCTCCACCTGGCTCACTTTAGACTCTCCTAATTCTTGGAGGAGGAAGGGTCTTCTCCCTATGTGTAGCCCCATAAATTCTAAGAGGCTGGGTTTTTTCAAATCAAAGTACTTAGTACCAGGAATTTTGTGGATTCTTTGAAATTTGACAACTAGAGGTATAGAAAGACATGAACATGGTAACTTTTCACAGGATGTGTGAAGGGAAAATATGTATAGCAGTAAGAATAGAACATAAATTGTCCCATTAACTATCCTTCAAGATTTCATTCAATCAGAATTCTGGGAAGTGGGGATAATAGACTAGAATGCTGTTTCATCCCATTCATGTTAATTATCATAAAGAGAAACTTGGACCTCAATTTAGAATTCTGAGTCAGAATGCCAATAATAAAACCAATTTTATGAACCTGGACCTCATCAGAGAAATTGCTGAAACTCTTCCCTGAGTCCCTTGTCTCCTAGACAGCTGGTGTGAAACTTGCTACCTCTACTCACTTTCTCTTTCTTTCAGCGATACTTCTAATTCTTCAGTCAGCTTATGTTTTCACGCTCTAGACACAAAGTTCTACCTTCCATATTACCTTTCTGTGGCATCAGTGAATGGCAGCCCATAGCTGAGCTTTTGGTGTTGCCACTTCTTTTCCTCAATACCTACATCGAGAGCAAAGAACAGCCACCTTTGCTAGTTCCCCAGCCTGGGGCTAGTAACATCTATTAGGAGTGGAAATCTTTCTCAAATTTTTTCTTCTATTGCTCATAACTAACACAGGAAACCTTGAAAACCTTCTGCTATGTCTAGAGGAAAGTTGGCATTTTTCTGTCTTTTTTGTTATTTAGAGACTAGCATTTCCCCAAGGCAATTTCTGTCTATACCAGCTTATCCTCAAATTCAATTCATTCCTCCTAGAGAGTCTCTGGCATTTCTTTGTATCTGTTTAATAGTTTACTATTTATAAGGATGTTTGCATACATTATTATCTTTAAATATCTCAAGAATTCCATGTTATTGAGAGTATTATCTTTGTATTACAAAAAAGGAAAATGGAGTTATAGTAAGTGTTTTACTTCAATTTAGAGCTAGCAAGTATTGACGGGATCTCAAATTTAGGAAACCTAACTACAAACCCTTCCTTCTCACTTCTGCACAACAGCTGTAAGATCCTGATTTACGTTTCACACATTGTGTAACAGGCTACATTGTTCATCATTGCCATCAGATAAATAATTATTGACTGATTCCTCACATTTGTATATGCCAAACCATATGTTTTGAAACTCGTCTGGAAAGATATGAAGGCATTTTCCTGAATTGGGAGACCTAACAAAAACACTTAATAGAGAAAGCCATATCTAATCAAACAATTTCAAAGATCAGGAGGTCTCTGAATTAATGTGAGCATCCCATTATTAGTGATGCTATGATTTTCCCAGGGCCAGAGAGAAAACCAACTGTAAGTCAATATGAAAGAGATTAAAGTTTTACCAAACTCAAAGTCCAGCATTCCCCTTCTTTCTAGTAAGTTCTAATCAGCCTTCCATGTTTAGCCATTCTCACTTGCTCCTCCCTTTCCACATAACGGAAAATACAGATTTCTGTGGTTTTCTATGGCGGGATTAGAATAATGAATGAAAAACAACCTGCTTATAGAGGCAGAAAAAAAGGGAGAAGTTTAGAAAGAAGTAAAACCTGCTTTGTGCTGGAGATAGCTACCCCTCTTCAGAAGGCTGTTCATGGCAAGAATGAGACATATGATACAATATCTAGCAGAGAAGTTATGCAATGGGTAAATAATTCTTCTGTGATGACAGTGAGAGATTCCAGGGGTTTAGGGTACTAAGGAATAGAAGAGTTCATGGGATTTTGAAGAAGAATGACTGTAGACTGTATTGTCACCTCCTTCTGATATTTACTTTAGAGTTTAAGCAGAGATAGAAATTTCTAGTCAAACTGCATATTTTTCAAGGCAAAATAAGTTTGGAATGGAACATGAGTGCCAGATTTAAACTGTATATTAAGACTATATATATATATATAT
>NW_006205007.1:1809388-1813065 GCF_000334495.1 Tupaia belangeri chinensis
AAAAACCTTTCCAAAAAAAAAAAAAAGAAGAAAAAAGTATAAAGCATGAGACTGAGAGATAATGAACCGTCCAACCTTTTACTGGCCACAGTATTTGTCATTATATTAACTTCATTGGGATCACAATTATTTTCCCTTTCTAGTTTTTTAGTTACAGTAATTTTTCAATATAAAGTAAAATTAAATTTGCATGCTGAAGTCAATAATCTGAAGTCAAGACATAATACATAAACTAATGCCATTATTCTCAGGTTCAAAAAAGTGATTTCTCAGTTTTAAATTGTGAAGATTATTGCCAAAGTAAAGTTTACATATGAAATCATTTCTAGTCTAACATATGTAATAAATGAAAGAACAGCATTTATTCTTACATCCAAGTGCCTCATTGAGTTTTGTCTCCTTACTTCTTCATTATATCTGCCTGCTCCAAATATTGATTAAGAATGTAAGGTCACTCATTCAATTATTTCAGTATTAAATTGTGTGCTTCAGCTGTTGTAATGTTAAATATTTGGCAATCAATTGGGTTTAAAAATACACAATATGAAAATGAATGGAATGCGTGCAATTTGTCATTCACCTATATACACTACAAACAACTGATCCATTAAGTCATCAGACTAATTCCAGCCCACCTTCTAATTCTATTAATCTTATGTACAATAACTTTGCTTTACCTGAAAACCACACTGAGCTCAGTGCTTGATGCCATTTTCTCCTGTTTCAAGAGTCTTTCATTTTTTTTCCAAAATAGAATTTGTCATATTTTCCAGAGTTAAGAGTAAAATAAAATTTGGAAAGGGATAATTTGTCTCTGTCTTCACTAATCAAAGCTCAGATTTGTAAAGTGTAGGTACCTTTTCAGTAAGCTGTAAGCACTTTAGTAAGAGAATTGGATGGCCATGAGTGGAGCTTACCATACATCTCATATGAAGAATATATCATTGTATAGGAACTAATTAATATATTTTACTCTTAACAACTTTTCCAAATGTCAACATTTAGAAAGAAAATTATCCACATTTTAGGTAGTCTCACACGTTTATTTCTTAAAAGCACAAGAAATAACTTTTCATCTAGTTTTACTATGGAATATGAACAAGATGTCCTTGTTCTGCTTTCAAAGGAATGTAAAATTGTTTCTGATTCCATATACCTCAGAAGTAATTCTAAGTATTTTTATAAAATAACAATGTGCAATTTCCACTAAATGTAGAGTCACAAAATCATTCTTGTTACTATGGAGTTCCTTAACAATTTGGCTTGGTTCCCAAATGGACATGAATGCTTGTATGTGGACTATATTGTGTGTGACTGCTATATCCTCTGATTTAGCTCCAACAGGAAAGAAAAAAATATAGAGTTAAAGTTTAAGAAAAATCTTTCATAGTATCAGCAAATCAGATAAATTGCATATGAGAAGAAAGGAACAATATTTTATAAGCTATACAAATCACAGTTCTGATAGACACTCTCTTCCTCAAAAACTCCCTGTAGCCTACAGAATCACAACCAGCCTCCTTAACAAAATCATCAAATGTCAATATAGCTCTTCACTCTTGATTTCTATCACTCTTCATGCAGTTTTGTTACACACAGCTCTGCTAGTTTATGTCACACAAAAAATGTTCCGTGTTTTCCTACCTCAATGCTTTCTCTTTTGCCGTTTTCCTATCTAGGATACATTAATTTGATCAGCTTAGTCCTGTCCCTGTACCACTGTTACCCTGATTGAACACATTTTTCAAGGCTGTGTTTAAGTGTTCTCTCCTCTATGATGTTTTCCTTAAATCAGCCAGAAAAGATCTCACTGATATGTTCTGACACAATTTTGTGACTTTCTCACCTTATAGGTCACATTCTACCTTTCATTATGATTGTGCTCCCTATATTTTTAAAAATTAAATTGTGGAATTCTTAAGTGAAGAGAAAATGCTTTATTCTTTTTTTTAATCTCCCCTTAATGCTAACAAAATACCTTACTACTAGCAGAAGATCAAGAAATACCATTTGTTGCATTCAACTAATTTGAATGATCAGTAACTCAAGAAATCCAATAACTGAGATGAAATGTTTTAGTTTATTTATTAAAGAGACTTCTCTCTTTCCCCTCCTTTAAGTGTACTTGGGAATATCAAATAATTAAAAAAAAATAGAGGTTTAAAAATTAGTCATAAGTTTATTTCTCATAATTTCATGGCCAAATATTGAAGTAGATAGAAAGATGAAGTAAACCTGAGTCAGTGTTGTGTGCTCCTAAGAACATACATTAGATGTGATTATGAAAAATTACTAGATAGATGGCTGTGGGGCTAGTGATTTCACAAGTGACTTAAACTGTCCATCATTTATTATAGAAGTGGCATACGTTAGAGCTACAACTTGACTGAACTTGAATCTCTTACCAAAAAGAGCCCTCCATCTGAAGAAACAATGTTCTATAACTTCCTTAATAACCACCTAGTACCTTTTAGTGAACTGTGTTCTTCCAGTGGGACAAATGCCTTCTAATATTTTATATATTCCTGGTCAGTGATTTAAAAAAAAAAAAAGAAAAGAAAAAAAACCCTACCAATTGCAGTCTGCCATTCAAAAGGAATATTTCTGCAAAGAAAAAGATGTGAAAATGTAAGCATTCAAGTGAAAATTCAATCCTTCACAGTACAGAGCCTCTGCGAAGTCTTTTAAATGACCCTTTTTATCATGGTGCCATGTCTGTACCTTTCTGAATAGTGAGACCTGGTAAGAAAAATAGATGTATGTATACAAGTGGTTGAGTAATGTATTACTCATATGCACTTTGTTCTTTTTGGCAAACTGACCTTATCAAAGGAAAGAAAGCTATACATTGTGACAAGCTGAGCTTTACCAGAGAGACTGAATTAGGAGTGTGAGTCTTCTGTTATCTGGATTAAATGTGATCAGAACAAAAAAAAAAAAATCATCATTTAACCCCTTGAGAAGTGGAGATGCTGGGAAATTGAGTTTCTTTTAAATCAAATCTAAGCTTTCTTGTTACGTTTAGATTTAGCCATCAGAGATTATTTCACATTAAAAAATAAACATAATAAATAATTTTCCCCTGAATATTTATTTTTTATTTCAATGTGCCAATAAACAGCACTAAATTTTTTTGGTTGTCTGCACTTTATAGAAAACAGTTATAAGAGGGTGGTGATCAAATAGTCTTCATCATTTTATCTGGGGCAAACCCTATACCTTATTTTTTACTTCCATGGATAACTTTTAAATACAAAATTAAATTTTTGCATAAATATTGTATAGTAATTAGAAGGCCTTGGTGGTTATTTGAGAACCAAGATCCTTAGAAATAATAGGAAAAGATTTTCATCATGCTGATTTAACCCATTTTAGTGCAAAATATTAAGTTCTTTTTAAAATGAGTGAGGAAATAATTGGACCAAATTCATTCCTTTAAAAATAAACAAACACATGCAAGTTAAACGTGCTCATCTGAAGATCTTCTTCCTTTGTAATAAACAATGCTTTCTGAATGAGGACATAAAAATAGGCAAAATAATCTGAAGTGAATAAAGCTAACGGGAAAAAAAAATGGCATCTTACATAGCACACAGGCGCAGAAAATACTGCTATTTTGTTCACAGTGAAAGAGGGTGTGTGTTGCTGCTACCCAGTACACGTTGATCAGAAGTGCC
>NW_006205007.1:1813251-1894674 GCF_000334495.1 Tupaia belangeri chinensis
GTGTGTGTTGCTGCTACCCAGTTACTGTGCATGTGAATTCACCAGATCTAGACGTATTTGCCCAATTAATTACTCTGCTGTTCAACAATGATGGGTAATAGTCCAAGCAGCCTGCTCCTCCTCAGATCACCGATGGAATTCATGCACGCATAATATCCTCTCTTCAGAAAATGATCCCAACAAGCTCTATAATTATTTTTTTTTCCTTTTGAAATAAAGGCATCCATTCAATTATATGTAAAAAAGAGTTTCTAGAGAAGAAATGGAAATGAAGCAGGATCTCTCTCTTTCTACCTTTCTGGGTAGGAAGGTAGAAGGCACGTCTCTCTCACTCTTTCTAGTAGCAAACTTCGATCTTAAAAAATAATTGCTGATCAAAATTGTTCATCATTATCCTTAATTAGCCTGTTGGCTTTGGCTAGTTTTCTTCGTTAACACAGATGAAGACGCATTCTTCCACATTCAATTATACGTGCTATCCCTCCGTGCTGGTAAGCAGGTGACTAAGCTGATGATGTAGCAGATCAAACAAAGAACCCTCGTGTACAAATGCACAGCAGTCCCCATAAACTGAACTAATTAGCATTGTAATTAGCTCACGTGATAACTAAAACAAAGACAGAGTAGCACAGGAATCACTTAGAAAGGATACCAAGTGGTGTGGCATCCTGCCCTCCCCTGTGTTTTCACTACTGAGAAGAGCCTGGAGTCGTACCCTCTTCTCAGCTCCCCAGGTCCCCATTCCCTACCTCCTGGTGGCATGAGCCAAGTTCCCTGCCTGGGTCTGAAGGTTAAAGGATGAGCAGGGCTTTCCTGTGTCTGACTAGGGATGTTGTTAGGATTTCAGTGTAGTGCAGGATGTTGCCATGTAAAGGTAGCTTAGGAAAGAGCTTCCTCCTTGGGCTTTGCTGTATTGACAGACATAGTTATCTTTGTAAGCAAGAGAACTGGAAGCAAGGGTGGAGATCTGGACTGTCTTTTGCACTGACTTCCTTGCTTAGGAGGGGTAAATGTTAAATACAATTTGTGGTGTACTCACAAACTTCCACACCAACATCAGAAATTATAAAACAGAAATCCCTGCATGAGGCCTACATGCCAAAATGGTGTTTTGTTTGTTTCTTTTGCCATTTTACATGTAATACTTAGGGCTTCTTTCTACTTGACATAGGGTTCTTTCTAATTTTACTTAGTTACCAAAAATACCTCCAAGGTTTTATCGAGAGGGCTAATAGACAGAGACCATTAATGAAAATCAAAGGGAAAAATGACTATTGTACGGAAAAAGTCAGTAATTGGGATAGTTTCAATTTACTCTTAAAATAACTTGGTGTCACCTGAGATTAACAGTTTCCCATTCAACTGTTTTCACCCTGTATTCCATTTGATACTCACGATTATCCTAAAAAAGAGATACAGAAGATATTTCAATTCCCATTTTACAGAATAGAAAATGGCCTCAGAGATGCTGAATGACAGAGAACACAATCAATAAACAACATAATCTCAGGCTTCTAACTCAGTGAGTCTTGTAGTACGGCAAGCTTAAAGCTTCCATTTCTCATAGGTCAGTGAAACTGGGAATGTTTAGCTGTTTGTTTTAAATTAGACTTGTTCTAACTTAGACTCAATTTAGATTCCTTTAACTGGAATATTTTTAGCTTGAGTTGCTATTTTTAAACACGTATGAACACATTAAATATCAATCACTATTGGAAAAATAAATCTGCAAAAATATTTTCAAAAATATTGAATCAACATGTGCATGTAAGTTGAGGAAATGGTTAGAACTGATGGTAAATCTTTATTATAGACTATAATACATTTTGCATCATAGGAAAGTACCTCTGAGTCATGGTATACTGACACCTTTCTATTGATGTAAATAGGATTTTATGAAGTATTCAAAGACTGTAGTCCCTTATTCTTTTTTTTTCACTTATTTTTGGAGAGGTTTTTGCTATAGGGCGTGTGCGCTCGCCAGACAGACAGAGAGAGACAGAGAGACAGAAAGCGAGAAATCACCCCCCAGGGGGGATGGTCATGCCGCAATCCCTTCTCCTCCATTCTCCTCTTGGGATCTTGGGCACGCACGCACATGTTCCCGGCGAGAGTTTTAAGCCACCGGGTCCAGGATGCAAAACTAATGCATGTTGACTTAAGCAATATTCTTTTGTTAAATTTTTAGCTCTGGCAAAAAACACATAACATAAAATTTACAATGTTACTATTTTTAGATCTATAGTTCAGTAATGTTAAGAAGATCCTCATTATTGTGCAAATAATTTCTAGAACTTTTGCACCTTTCCAAACAGAATCTCTACTGTTGAACAATAACTTCTCAATTCTCTTTTTATCCAGCCCTTGACAAGTACCATTCTACTTTGTTTTTGTGAGTTTGACTACTTTAGACACCTTGTGTAAGTGAAATCATATAGTACTTGTCTTTTTTTTTTTTTTTTTAGAGAGATTTTAGCGATAGGGAGCATGCGCTCGCCAGACAGAGAGAGACATAGAGACAGAAAGCAAGAAATCACCCCCCAGAGGGGATGGTCACGCTGCAATCCCGTGTCCTCCATTCTCCTCTCGGGATCTTGGGCACACACGCACACGCGCCCAGCGTGAGTTTTAAGCCACCGGGCCCGGGACGAGAACTGCGGTTGACTACGTGGGAGTCCAGCGACATAGCCATTACGCTAACTGCTGGTTCCCTGTAGTCCCTTATTCTAATGCAAGTGCCTGTGTGTTTTTAGGAGAATTGAAAATTCAAGTTTATTTTATTCATCATAGAGACCATGTGTATGCACACATATGGGAGAGAGAGAGAGGACAACAAGGTTTTATCATGGCATTTTTCCTCTTCTCCAATAATCCAGCTCATTAGGACCTTGGATAGGGGAACACACCTGCATGTTTTCAAGTCAACCCAGGGATCCAAATCTGTTAGCCATGTGGCTTCCAGACTACAGTTCAGCTTGCTATCAACTGTGTTGCAGATTGGAACATGTGAATAAAATTTGTAATGATGATTGCTAAAACTTTAAAGGCATAGTCATATGATTAACATCTATAAAAGTGCAAAAATTTTGGAGGGACCAGCAGTTGGTGTAATGGTTATGTTGCTGGGCTCCCATGTAGTTGACTGTGGTTCAAGTCCAGTACGCAGTGGCTTAAACTCACACTGGATGCGTGTGCATGCATGCCCAAGACCCTGAGAGGAGAATAGAGGAGAAGGAATTGTGGCGTGGCCATCCCCCCGGGGGGTGATTTCTCGCTTTCTGTCTGTCTTTCCGGCGAGCACATGCTCCTTATAGCAAAATCTCTCAAAAAAAAAAAAAAAAAAGAAGTAAAAATTTTGACCTAGTCAATGAGTCAATGGGCTATTTGATCTATTGGCTACCTCAGTTTATCTTGTTTGATATAATTTGATCAATTAGTTTCAAAACAGCAAATCTGGTACTGTTAATGTGGCCTAAATGGCAGAATTAGACTGTTGATCCTTAGGACTGAGGGTGAAAGCTTTGTGAATATTCATAAAATGTTATTTGGGATTTACTAAAGGATCAATCTGACAAAAAGAAAATGAATACATTATTAGTGAAAACTTATGTTCATATCCTATGTGATATATAAATACTTTTAGTTAAGAGGCAATTTGTTCTTGTTCTCTGCCACAAAATTAAGTATGAATGAACTTGCTCTGAAGATGAAAGACATAATAAGGAACCTAAAGATAGGCATTTGTAGCAACTATTGGGAATTAAAGAACTGATCCAAAGAAAATGCATATGTATATTTTCTTGTCTTCTTTTATGGAAAGAAGGTGGGAAACTGCAATTTTTTTTGGGGGGGGATGCCTGGCTATTATTTAGCCAGAATAATTGTGATGTAAGGATTATCTGTGATCAGTGAAAGTACATCTCATGCAATATACTCCTCATACCCCTCTTCTCAGTCTTCAGTTTCAGTAGGTGTTAGAAATGAAGGAGGTAAAATTCCAGCACAGGTTTCTTTTTCATTGTCAAACTGAAAAAAATAATTTTGAGCAATGTTCATCACTTTATTTTGAAAATTAAATAGAAAAGATAAAGATACCAATTTTCAAAATGAGAGAGAAATGCATAATCTGGCAGCATGGAGCACAATATGATATCCTGTACTTACTAATTGAGCGTGAAAGTAGCATTTGACAGATCAGTTAAATGAAGTAAGATTTTTTTTTTAAAAAAAAAATTGAGGATAAAAGGATATATGATTTTTGCAAATTGAGGTACAAAAATATGTCAGGACTCTATGGGGAAAGTCAAGATTGCAAAATAGTTTACAAACTAATAAATGCAAAATAGCAATGTTATGTATGTAATATGATGTATTATAGTCACTTTATCATTATGCTATTTTTTATTATTGCATCTCTTTATAATAGTGAGTCCATCTTTTGCCATTTATTTCATCCATACATCTGGGACTAAAGAGAGGGCTTCCTGAACCCTCTGATGTTGCATGCAGATATTTTTGTTAATCACATACGTGTATTAGTGAGAAGATGATCCATAACTTTTGTTACATACTCTAGGAAGCTTGTGCCTCCAAATGGTTAAGATCCAGTATCCTGTAGCTAATTAATAACAACTCTCTAATGACTTTTCCCTTTAACATTTTTCTGTGCAGCCCTTCTGTACTTTATACCCTACCTATGCCAGTAACCTCCCAGTAGCCCTTCTGCCCTCCAACTTCTCTTACACTAAATACCAGCAGATCAATTGTACCAAAACATCTATATCATATCTCAAATCCACTAATAAATAAATAAATAAATAAATAAATAAATCACCAATGGCTTTCACTTTACTTACAGAGTCAAGTTTAGATTTATCACTTTGGCACTGGAATTCATCTGGTACAGGGTTCTCTACCCCCTCTAAGCCAGCAGCTGGCATTCATAGAGTGGAATTGGTGTGCCAGGAGCTGTGTTAAGTACTTTACATAAGTGGACTCACATAATCTCCCAAATGGTGCAGTAAAATCAATCCTATTCTGTCATAACCCAGTTTTGCAGATGCTTTATTGAGGTTTTGAAGTTGACACAATTTACTCATGTTTACACAACCAGTAAGTGACAGAGCCTGAACTGACACCCAAATTTCTTGACCCTGCATGAAGCTCCCTCCTGCCTACCTAATTTACTTCTTTCTAATGTGAATTTTCCTCTCTAGGCAGCTGGAGATCTTTACTGTCAACCAAACAAGGTGCATTTATGACCTCAGGTCTTATACAGTTTTTCCCATTCTCCAACATTGAGTTCAAGTCTTAACCTTCTTATAATGCATTCATTAGTTTTTCTGTCTTGGAACCATAATATCTGTAACATTCACACCACCGCATCCCTGGCAGTGCTCATACATGACTTTGTATTATGACTTTTTTCTAATTGGACAATAAGCTACCGGTGGGCAGGGTTTTGATCTTGCATTCTATCATTTTCAGCACATGGATCAGTGCCTTTCATCAAGTTTGCATTTGAAAAATATCTATTGAGGGAATAAATTAACCTGAACTTCCAGAGAATGTCATGTTTGAAAAATGATACTGTAATTAGTTCTCTAACATTCTATTATGTCTTGATAAAAGCTTCTCTGTATGTGGTAGGTGGGCTTATGAGCTATTGTTACCACGCTAAAACTATGTTTTCTCAGTTTGCCTAGGGTAAATCTGATAGGCAATAAAAAGAAACTGCCCAGAGGGGTGTGTGTGTGTGTGTGTGTGTGTGTGTGTGTGTGTGTGTGTGTGTTGGAGAAGTATTCATTCATTCTCATCTAAGGAATGCTCTCTTATGAATGACAAAAATTTTCAAAAAATGTTATTGTCAATGTTTTCCCCTTTAAGTGAATTTCAGTGCTGTTGAGTTAGTTTACTCTCAAGAGGAGGACCTATTTAGAGAAAAATTTCTTCCTTAAAAGGCAGTTGGGGTGGGGAAAAAGGGCATCTTTCAGCTCCTTTATTCTACTTGGGGTCATGTAAGCAGTATAAATTTTTGGTGGTTGAGCCATAGTCAGATTGTCCCATCAACCCACCTCTTAGGGCTGATTCTTTCTCATCATCAGACACTCCAGCATTCACTGGCAGAAAGACAGGAAGGAGGAACTCTATGCACATGCTTGAGAAGTCAGTTCTCTCAGCTAGGCAGAACTATCTCCATTGAAACTCTTTGTTTTCTTCTCTGTATACACAGAACACCTAGTGTCTTAGAGATCTAATGAAAACACATATTACCCATTTTATTATCCAACTTTTAGAAAAATGCAATATCGAAGATATTTTGTGTAATAATCACGTTATAGTCTATCTGAGTAATTATATTATGTAGGTATGTATGTGTGAGTTCATAATAGAATGCTTTTACTATCTTAAAAATCTTTTTGAAATGTCTAAAAGTAACTCACTTAGAAGCATCTAATCGCTCAGTGGATAACACCCAAGGCTTAGATGCATCACTATAAATGACTCAGCTTTCCTTTTAATAGTTTAAAATGCAGGGCTTAGACTAAATCAGGAATCACTTAAACGCTTACAGACAGAAGGCAGATAATGAATGCCTGAAGTAGACTTGGTGGAAATCTCTCTAAGCAGTACTGAGGACAGAAGAAAGTATACCCCGTCTCAAGAGAATAGCTAATGTTCAGTCCTGGGTGGTTTTATTCTACAAGAAGATCTAATGTTATGAAAACTTCCAGTTCTTCATGAGAGTCAAAGTTTTTGGAAAATATAAAATGCCCTGGTTCTTGAACTAAGAAATTTTATTTTTTGTTTTTAAACTGAGAGGCCACATAAAGCACATATGAGAATCTGGATCTGGCCCATAAGCTACCAGTTCGTTTCTGGTCCGAATGACCCATACCTACTTATTTGATCTATGGAATGCGTAAATTATACATAGAGCTATTCCCAAAATTACATTGTCTCAAAAACTCCTTAAATGTTTTCAGGCTGGCCCTGTAGCCTAATGGTTAAGGGAGCCAGATCCCACATGGCCAACTGCACTTTGAGTCGCAGACCTGGCAATTTCAAAGACACACAGGGCATATGTGCATGAGTGCCCAAATTCCAACAGAATGGAAAAAAGGAGGAAACAGTCATGACATGACCATCCCCCATTGGGGTGATTTTCTCTCTGAGTGCCCAAATTCCAACAGAATGGAGAAAAGAAGGAGGAAACAGTCATGACATGACCATCCCCCATTGGGGTGATTTTCTCTCTGAGTGCCCAAATTCCAACAGAATGGAGAAAAGAAGGAGGAAACAGTCATGACATGACCATCCCCCATTGGGGTGATTTTCTCTCTGTTTCTCTGTCTTTTTCTGGCAAGGAAATGTACCCTCTGGCAATTAAAAAAAGTTAAAAGTTTGAGGCCAGTAGGTGGCATAGTGGTTAAGGCACTAGACTCCTATATGGCTGGGCATGGTTCAAGTCCAGGACTAGGTAGCTTGAAAAATCACACTGGGTACTTGGTCATGTGTCCCCAAAAGCTGAGTGAAGGGATTGTTGCAGCCTGGCCTTCACCCCTGAGAATATGTTCTCACTTTCCTTCTCTCTGTGTCTCTCTGGCTCTTTCCTGTTGAGTGAGCATACATGCCCTATGACAAAAACCTAAAAAAAAAAAAAAAAAAAGTAACAGTTTTCTGTCACAATTGCTGAATTAACATTTCCTTTTAGAAACTCAAAACGTTTGGTAGATAGAAGAACGGCAATAGCTATAATGTATCGTAACTTCAGCAAAAGTTCTAATTCTGGTCCTCATGATGTGCTTATCCATAAACTGTGGTTAAGATTAAGTACACAGGGCTAGCAGATAGCGTAGTGGTTATGTCGCTGGACTCCCATATGGTTGACAATAGTTCGAGTTCTGAACCAAGGATTTGAAACTCACGCTGGGCATGTGTGTATGCACGCCCAAGATCCTGGAAAGAAAATGGAGAAGGGATTGTGGCATGGCCATCTCCCTGGAGGGTGATTTCTCATTTTTCCTCTCACTGTCTCTGTATTTCTCTCTCTCCAGTGAGTGCACACACTCATGTCACAAACCTCTAAAGAAAAAAAAAGATTAAGTACACACTTTGAGATGGATACAAAGCCAAACCTGAGGAAAGGATATCAAACTCTGAACCAATCCAGAACATGTTGAATAACAAAGGTTCTGCAAGAATTAGTCTTAGGAGCCAGACAATAAAACAACAGTAATGCAGCCATACCCACGGGGAAGGTCCCCAGTTCACATCCCAGGGCCTCACTGTATATACCAAGCACGTGAATGCCCATGATCCAGGCTACCTAGGGATGGATCACAGCATGAGGACTTCATGGGAGGGGGGTACCTCTCTCTTTGCCTCTCTCCTTTTTCTTCTCTCTCTCCCTCATTAGAAATACATAGACTTTGGGACCAGCAGTTGGCGTAGTGGCTATGTTGCTGGACTCCCATGTAGTCGACCACAGTTCCAGTCTGGACCCGGTGGCTTAAACTTATTTCTAGGTGTGTGTGCGTGCGTGCCCAAGATCCCGAGAGGAGAATGGAGGAGAAGGGATTGCAGCGTGGCCATCCCCCCTGAGGGGTGATTTCTCTCTTTCTGTCTGTCTGTCTCTCTTTTTCTTTATGGCAAGCACACGTGCTCTATGGCAAAAACCTCGAAAAAAAAAAAAAAGAAATACATAGACTTTTTAAAAGTTTTTTGTTGTTGCTTTGTTTTTTGTTTGTTTGTTTGTTTGTTTCAGGGTGTGTGTGCTTGCTGGCGAGATAGACAAAGTGAAAATAATTACCCCTCAGGGGAGATGTGCACTCCACAATCTCTTCTCCTTTTCTCTCCTCATAGGATTTTGGGCATGTACGCACACATGCGTGGCATGAATTTCAAGCCGTTGGGTCTTCTGGGACTCGAATTTTTGTACACCACATAGGAGTCCAGTGCCTCAACCACTATGCCACCTGCTAGCCCCTACACAGACTTTTTAAAAGAGCATTAGTCTTGACCTCACCTTACTTAGCAATGGCTTACTATTTAAGTGATAGAATGGAGTGTGACTGTTTATTTGGAGACTTGGAAATGGACTTGATAAACAGTCATCCACCTGGTTCAGTTTTAACTCTTGAATGGAAAGCTCTTATTTGAAGCATTCCACTGGGTATCTAAGATATATATTACAGAAATGTTTAACAAATGAACATTGCTTCCACTTTAAAGTTTTGGATATGATTTAAGGTACCAAGCACATATATAAAACAAAACAAGCTTATTGTACAAATTGCTATGGTAGAAAGTGATGCTGAGCAGTGCCAAGACAGAGAGAAATCCGAAGTGAGCACCACTACGCCAAGTGCTAGAGGTGAGTGTGAATGTCCTACTGATCTTGGAAGGAAGTCTGAGGCCAGATGATGCAGAGATAAAAGGGCCATGCTAGGTCCGTGAGGCTTTATGTTTAGGTCTGTGAGGCTTTATGTTTAAGATAGTGAGAAGAATGCATCAAGTGCAAGAATCTTTACACAAATGAGATAAAAGGTAGCAGATAGAACAAGAGAAAAATGGTCCATTTCACAATCCACAAAATGGAATAATTACACAGAATATGTCAAAGAGAATACATTAAAAATTATCCATTAGGATTTGTTTTAATAGTATGTGCAATCCAGTTTGTTAGCCTTATGACTCCTGGTTTTGACCAAAAATAATGCTTTGGTTCTTGACACACCTGATTAGAATTCTGTGTCTGCTTTTGCTAAAATTTTGAATCATCTAAGTATGTTGCTATTTACAAATCCATATTCAGCTCAACTTAAGAAGCATATAGGAAAAGTCACAGGCTATATAATCAAACAACTGATACAAATGATGAGCAAGGGATTGTTTCTATTCATGTTAATTAATAATCAGCATGGCATGGAATAAAGATCATTTGTGGGGGAGTAAAGCAGACATGGATTTGAGTTTAGTTTGCTATTCGATGGCCCAAGTCTCAGTTTCCTTGTATGTAAAATATGAATAGCTTCTATTTTTAAAGATTGTTCTAAAGATAAGAACTAATAAAATGTAAATCATGGCAGATGGCATTAAATAGCAGCTATTATTATTAAAATGATCATTATTAGTCATATAACAATTGGAAGCTCCCTCGTAAAATTCATCAACACTCTAGCAATGAAGCAATTTCTAAATTGTTATTGTAATGAAGACAGAATATCTTCCTTATGCTAGGAATTTGGGTTTCAAAAGTGTAAGAAGATATATACTTTCTACATTTCTTTATCTGAGTTCTTAATTTAGACATTACTTCAGATTCTTAGGTATACCATATATACACTCATATTTCTGCAAATTTTAATCAGATTTTTTTGGTAGTTTAAGTTGCTATGTTCTTGATACAGGGAACAGAAGACACTTTTCCCTAGGATTCAATGGGAAATCATCCTGCTAATTTCTAAATCTCAAAGTGCCCTGATGAGTCTTGAACACATGTATTGTTTTAAATACAACAGATGCTTCTGCGTGGGGCATGGTTTTCTACCCTTTGCTTCACTTAAGAGACAAACAGAAGGAGGTACTGCTTCAGCCTAGCTGTGTGAACTGAAAGAGGAATATGGCCCAGGAAAAGTGAAAACAGGGATCCACCACCTCAAGTGTTCGCCCTAAGTTCACGTTAGGTGGAGAACACCTGACCGAGACAATTATTAGGAGTCTCCTATACACCATACACTCCTACACAGGACAGGGAGGAAAGGGCCCCCTTTGATTTGTGTTTATGACACTGCAAATCATTCCTCCAGAAAATACAGAAAGACCCTCCCCCAGGTATATAATATGAATGCCAAAGTCAATTAATTTCGCTAATTCCATTAAAAACGTATATCTCCAGGTAAACTCATCCTCAGATAAAAATAGGCAGAAGGAAAGAGATGCACAGTGCAATGCCTGTATAGAGTTGTTTTCATGTGGATTTAATTATAATACCTAAAGAATAAGTCAAATTCCCCATCCTTGGAAAGACCACACCTAAGTTGTGAAGACCTTAAAACTCTCCTTATCAAAAAAGATTTTTAAGTCATAATTTAAGTTCTCCTTTTCTCTAGTTTTCTACATGAAGCTTCATTTATTTCACTTGATGTAGACAAAATACAAAAAAAATGCTCTCATAAATTTTAACCATTTTAGTTCACCATAAATAGTTAATTTTTACTTATTTTTTATACTTGTGGATTCCTTTCTTTTCTGTAATTTTGAATACTAAATTCATCTTTTAAAAAGAGCCAAGTTGAGCAGCCTGTGGCCTAAAACATTATCAACTATACATATTTTAAAGCACCATTTTTCCTATCATAAAGCCACAAACATCTGCACTGATTACAATTAAAAACAGTGTAAAAGATTATCACTCCAATTATAGCTTCTTGTTCTAATCAAAATTCAGCACTGTCCTCACACAGCAATGTGCGTGAGGCCCATATGCCTTCTCTGAAATGACACCTCCTGGAATTTTTTCCTTTTCTCTAAAACAATGAATATGTACAGTTGTACTGAATTTATCTTTATCAGAAACATAGGATTTTACTGAGACATGTTTTCAATATTCTTAGGAAGCCTATTTTTTTTCCTTTTTGTCTATGTGTACCTACTTAGAAACAAAAGCAGGAAAGCACTATTATGAGTCTCAACAAAGTATTCTCTAGCATCCTAAACTTCTTTTTAATATTGCTTTAAGAAACATTGCTATCTATGGTTCTCAATAGTATTGACATTGAAATGTTTAGAAAAATTGCTGGATTTGAAGTGTGTTTACATTATATTAGTAAAGATATTACATTAACAAACTGAATCAATATTTCTCAGAATTTTAGAAGTAGCTTCTTTTTACATATAGGAATAAAACTAAAATATATATGTAATCATTATTTTAAAATGAATATAATTTTAAAATTACTTGTTTTGATAAAAAAAATTATATTTAAAGTCAGTTTTCTAAAAATCACAACCAATTGAACTAATGGTATATTTATTTATACATATAACCAGTAAATATTTATTTAAAATTTAATATTGCCATTTAAGGAGGAAAAATGAGAGGAAAATATTCAGTATTCTGTATGACATAGTTGTCTAAAAAATGAAAATCCAGACTTGACCTCTCTTTAAGCAAATTCAGTACAAAAATTAAAATAAAAATAAACTAAAATTCAGTACAAAAATAGAAAAATTTAAGAATATTTTGTCTGGTACAGCATGTAAAAAGAACATCTTCAAAATACCTGCTCATTATCAAAATTAACTGTTGAAACATAAATGTTTAGGGAAGTAAGGCACATGTTTAATCATACCCATTAGACAAATGTTAAAGTCACCTTTTATAAATTTGTTCATAATTGTATCTTTGAAGGTGACTGCTTTAATATATGTTCTGAAAATAAAGAAATAATCAAAAAATTTTTCTCATTGCATATTACATATACAACATTTGAAAAGTTATATTTGCCTTACCTCTTCAGCATTACTAAATTTGTTTACTGAATCCTTTCAAATAAGGATGTCTTATTTAAAATATCTAGCAGTTTCTGAATACCATCTATATAAAGAAAGGCACATTGGTCTCCAACCACAATAAAAAACATGATTCTTAGCCTGCAAGGTCTTTAAATTTTTGTTTTACCTGTATAATGCTACGATTTTTTCCCACCAACTCTTTTTTCGATGATTTGAAAACTTCCATCCTGCTCCATGACTAAAATTGTGAAGATGCTAGTTATAAAAATTTAGAAATCAGTCCCTTTGTATTATTAAAAGACACTTCAGTGAAAACATTACAAATTTAAGCTTTTCAAATTATCCAAGATAATTTGAAATATTCTTAGAGCAGAATGGCTTCTAGCTGCAGATAAAATAAATGTGATATTAAAATCTGATAATCAATGGGTTTAAAGAGAAGAATCCTTTACCCATGATATAAATCTCAATAGGACAGACAACAAAATTAGTGATTTTGGTTAAGTGAACTTGATGCTAGTTGAAGATTGACTTGTTAAGGAAAGTTCAAGCACACATTCTATACATATAAATAGGGTGGATACTGTCATTTTAATGACGTTGTGCAGGGTACAATATGTATTTCTGAAAGTGACAAACATATCTTAGCCTATAAACAATACCTTTGCAATTAGATTTTCTAAGTGCTATCTGCAAGACAGCACAGCAGAAGGTTGGTCATGGAGTGTCAGAAGACAGAATTATTTTTTGTGTTTTTTTTTTTTTCAGGTAGTTCTTTGATTTTTATCACCTTTCTTTACCTCAGTAGTTAGAGTGCTGAAGGGGGCATTTTGTTTAAAAAGAGAGAAAAAGACCGATAGATACAGGCAAAAAAGAAAAATACTTCGAGTGCTTGAGAAACTGAAAGTCAACATAGGAATTTTAAAGAGAACTAGTGAAAAGAAAAGTAGAGAAGAAAGGAAAGTAGGGTAGTGGAAAAGAAAGTAGAGTACAGGGAAGGGAAGGGGAAGGAAGGGAAGGGAAGGGCAAGGAAGGGAGGGGAAGGGGAAGGAAGGGAAAGGAAGGGGAGGGGAGGGGAGGGGAGAGGAGGGGAGGGAAGAGTTCTGATTTTCCGACGAATGCTGCTCAAATCCAAATAGCACCAAAATTTTAAAGCCAAGTTATTAAAACTCATAGAATATTTAAACTTGAAATCCCCCTTTGCCTGAGCTCTCTGAATAATTATGGCAGGTTCTTGCTTCCATTTACCTTCTAGTCACTGTCAACATACAAACAGGGTTGACTAGCTCCTGTGGTCTTCCAGAAACTTCTCCCATTTCCACTAGATGGCGCGAAAGTACTGCACTGGGCGGGCTCAGCCACACTGCGGCGTGCAACTCCGACGCACATTCCCCTCAAGCTTCGAGCAGTGTTTAGTCAAGTCAGATGCATTTTCTTTCAGAGAAATCTTTCTGTGTCGCATGACACTTTTCAGGACACAAAGGGGGTATTCCGCCCTCCCCATGCACACACTCAGAAAATGTCGAATTAAATTTGGAATAGTAAAAATCATTTCAGTATTTACCGGGGCTTCCTGAGAACTTTACCTTTCAGCTCTTGTGGGGATAGTCTGCTATTTGTTATGCAGCCTTCCTTAATAGGTAGTTAGAGGGAGAAAGTCCCTTCAGCATTATGCCTGTGCTCAAACTGCAGGCAAAGTTTGCATATTCTCAGTCACCTCTCTCTGTTTCAGGATTATTTTTTCATCAGAAATTCTCTTTGTTTTCTTCATCTGATATTGTGGGGGGCCCTCATTAAGAATTGTAATAGGAAGAGCTGGATTTTAAACTGTTGTCAGAAAGGAGGTTGTCTTCTTTCTGTATTTCTTACCAGCAAAGCAAAGAGAATGTCTTTGTCCTTGTGTTTTAAATGCAATGTTTTTCCTTTATTTAATATTTCTGCCTGAACGCTAGACACCTTTGAATACACCCTCCAAACTTTGAGATACACTTTTGCATTTGGTGAATTTCTAGTTTGCCATTGTATGCACCAGGCATACACCTCCCTGCACCTCCACAACAGGAACAATTACCATCTTCCTCCAGATAGTATCACTATCTCCCTTCAAAAACCGTCCATTATAAAAGCTGTTTTGATCTTTTGGATAAGTGCCTTAATTTAAAATAATAGCAAAAAGATAAAATTAGGCCTCTATGCGCAGCCGTGCATAAATGATAAATCTGTTGTAGTTTGGGGTATATTTTTAAAGATTGCTTTTAAAACCTCTTACAGCACATTTACATATGATCAAAAATGATATTACACATTGGCAAACTGAAGTGCATAATTTATTCCATGTGCTACTGATATAGCTATGTTTATACATATAATGGGCTTTACAGTTTTGATATATTATACTAGTTCAAAATCTGAAAGAGTTCTAAAAGCATATTTTTTAGCTTTTATCCATCCCTGAAAAGTTTTTTTTTTTCACTTGTATAGTCTCTCAGAGGAAGATGTGTTATTTTTCAAGTATCTTCTTAGCTCTGACTTGCATGAATTTATAAAAGTCAGAAATTTTATGAGGACATTCAATTAAGACATTAGTAAAATAAATATTCAATAGTGTAATCATACCTCTCTAAAGAGCACATAGTGGAGAACAAATTGGGCAACCTGGCAAAACTTGCTTCATAGGCACAGTTACATCTCGTTTTTACCCTGTGTAGCTCTGGTTTATGAGGACATCAGTTAATCTGTCATACTATAGATGGGATAAGTCATATGAGTTATTTTTTAATTGGCTCTAATCTTTGATGTCATTAAAATCTTCGCTTTGGGTATGATCACTAAAACACCATTATTATTATTATTATTATTATTATTATTATTATTACTATACTATACAATACAAAACAGCTAGCTAGCAAGGTAGATAAAGCTACTTTGAATCAGGAGCCCTGTGTGTACATAACTGATTTATTTCCCTTAGATATTCTATGTAATTCATAGTAATAGGTCATAAGGGACGTAAAAATGATCAATACTTTAAAATTTTAAAACAAGTGATTCTATATAGAAACTCAAAATAATTTCTAGAAGTATGATCTCAACTGGTTGTGAGTGGCCACCAAGTTTTTATGTGGCCAATAGAAGAGCATAATGTCACTTTGTGCTGGGAAATCCACCTGGTAGTGCATATACACACATACATATATACATACACACACAGCGACACATATACCTGCATACATGTATGAGATATGTATGCATGTATATCTATGTATGCGATAGAATTATCTACTCATTTCTATTTGATCAGTTAAACAAACATAACAGTTTCTCACTGATTTTGAGAGAGACATTGCCTCCATAATGGATTGCAATTAATTGTTTCAATGCAAACCTTAAACTTTTTTCTTACATTTGGCCTCCCATGGAAGAACAACAAACTACTTCCAAAAAATGGAGAACCAGAACCCTTCCTGTGTTCATAGCAGAGGGGTAATAGAGGAAGCAAAGCAGACTAATATTTTGTTTTGTTTTTGTATTTGTATATTCAGAATTTGATAAAACTTGCAATATTATTTTATGCAAAACCACTAGAGATAAAAGGACAAAATCTCTATAAATGCTTTTGTGGATGTACTGGTCAGGCAGAAATGTCCAAATTCAAATTATGTTTGGAGTCACACGATGTGATTAAACAAAATACTTGAAATGATTAATAACATATCCTCATTTGTCAATAAGTTTTCTATAATGGCAAAATATGAAAGAGAATCTATTGAACAGTTCTCATACACCCAATAAAAAGTTTGGTTTTCTTTTTGTTTTACTGAAAGAGGCCTTTTTCTCCTTTAATATTGGTTGGCTTGTTTGACCAAATAATTAATTGAACATCAAATAATTTGATAATTAAATATTTAAATAATTTAATATCATGGTATTCCTGTGACCATAAATGGCTCCTACTAAATAGCAGAGCTGCGATTGCATAGAAGGAAGTTCCTAAACTTCTGCCACCTGGCAATTTTTTATTTCCTACTGTGGTGAAGATTCTACGATGTCATGATATATCTTTAAGAAAAACTAAACAAAAACTCACTGATAATTTAGAAACTGTTGACAAAATAAATGTACATCTTTGGAAAAATATACAATTGCCCTTTTATAATTTGGAATACCATAAATTTGCATTATATTTTAAAGTAAAATTTTAAATGAAAACAAATTAGGAAAATAAACAGATTTTAAAGAAGACCATCAAGGCATATGGGCCAAAGAAAACAGCACAGCATCTTAAGGTGACTAAAATTTATCTGTCTTTAATATGAAAAATATGTATAGGAGAGAGAGAGAGTGAGAGAGTTTTAAAAATCACGATTGATTTGGAGAAAGAATGCTACTTATTTTGTGGCTATTTCATTTCATTTATTCTCAGAAACCTAAGTTCTAAGAAATTATCCTAAAAAGGGGGCCAGCAGGTGGCATGGTGGTTAAATTGGCTGGTTCCCACAGTTCTGACAGTTCAAGTTCCAGATCCAGCAGTTTGAAAAACATGCTAGGCACAAACGTGTGCCTGTCCCAAATCCCAAAAGGAGGGGAAAATGGAGGAGAAGGGATTGTGGCATGACTGTTCCCCAAGGCTTATGCTTTCTCACTTTCTCTCTCCCTGTCTCTGTCTCCTCTATCCAGCAAGCACATGCACCCTCTGGCAAATGAAAGAAAAAAGAAAAAGCAAACCATTTTATTTATGTATCAGCTCTAGTTTCTCAAGTGTTTTCACAAACTGTCTCCTCATAATGTATTGCTCTAATCATTGTTCTTTTCAAGGCAGTGTTTACACATAGCCATGTTGTGCCAAGTCATGGCAAATACCTTACATTGGACCAGGAATTGAACCTAGGCCTTCCACGTGGCCCCACCTGCAGAGCACAGTCTCTTAGCAGTGCAGATCACCCAGCTGAGCCTTGCCCTAAACATTTGATCTGCAGCCATGTCTGGGTCCCCACTCAACCCAAAGTAGAGTTAGAGTCTATTTTCAGGGGTAATCTTATGGTCTTGGAACCTTTAGATTTCTTTCCTTTTCTTTTCTTTCTTTTCTTTTCGTTTCGTTTCGTTTAGTTTCTTTTCTTTTCTTTTTTAAAGGTCTTTGCCATAGGGTGCTGCCAGAGTGAGAGACAGAGACAGTGAGAGGAAAAGTGAGAAATCACCCCCCAGGAGGAATGGCCACGCTGTAATCGCTTCTCCCCCATTCTCCTCCTGGGATCCTGGGCATGCACACACATGCGCCTAGCATGATTTTCAAGACACCAGATCTGGGACCTGAACCACAGTCAACCATGTGGAAGTTTAGCAATCACCATGACATCTGTAATCCCCTAGTGTTCTACTAGTCTTCTGCTACAGAAGCCTATGTTTTCACTTCTGTGGGGTACAGCCTAAAAGCACAAAACAGAACAAAACAAAAACACTAAAATAAAATATACTAAAACCAAGCACCCCCCCCATAACCTAAATATTAAATCCCTATTATCCTATTATATGATAGCTCTTTGCTCCTTCTCTGATTTGCTGCTTGAGTGAATTGTTTGCAAAATATGTAACTTTCTTCTTAAATAAAGTGGGAAGGGGAGGGGGTGAGTGATTGAGGGAGAGAGAAAGAATGAGAGAGAGGAAGAAGGAACTGGCATCCAAAAGTCTGAGCAAGAAATATGATATGGGGGCCTGTTTTACTTTCAAAGGTAGTGTGCATTAACAATACTACACAGTCCTATAAAACTCTCCTCTCTGCCCCCACCTCTTTCTCTAACAGGAACACATGTGCACACATGACCACGCACAGGTTCACACAGGCCTCTGCCCCAAATGGAAACAAAGAGGGACGTGTGTTGCTAATCCTCAAGAACGACTATTTGCACCTGATACTGGCAATAGCAACAAAAAGCCAAGCACTTTTCCAAGGCTATTTTTTTCATTACAGTTCATTGAAATACCACTTACAAGTCCCCACGTGGAACCGAACGTATCCTGTTCCTGAAGAAAAATGCAGGTAACCAGAACCAAAACAAGCCCTTGCCCCAGTTGGACTGAAATTTCAGACATACAAATGTGAAGTTGCTGCTAAGCGGGTCCAGACAAGATGAAAAACTGTTGGAAACAGAAACACTATGTGAAAGGTAATGGGATAAATAGTAAACTCATTAAATAAATACTAAAATTAATCTGATCCAAGATTTGGAGCAACATCCATTGGTAAAGTTCACCAAAATGTTTTCCCAATCTTCTTCATCAGTCCTCCAGATCTTTGTGGAATGATCTTATGTTGAGTATATTCCCAAGTGCATAACAACCCATGAATATATTATTGGTGACTAATATTAAAAAAAAAGAGATAAAAGATAAAGCAAAACAAAAATCTATTAAGAGCTTCATCAGGAATTCAGTGGCTTAGGTAGAATTAGAATTCAGGACATCAAAAACCTCAACACCCAATTTAATCCTTTAACCACTAGGCCACACTCTCTCCACATTGTTAATAGAAACAACATTGCCCTTTTTGTTTCAAAATTGTTAATAGAAACAACATTGCCCTTTTTGTACAGCTGTAGATGCCCTATTGATCTGTATCACATAGCATTTAACACTGGATGATTTGGCCAGGAAAAGCAATGTTCACTGTTCCATGGCAAATCAGACAACAATACCAAGATCTTCTATAGAACTGGGAAAATAGTGTAGGAGATGGGGAAACAAACAACCACAAAGAATCTAGCTCATCTGCATGTTTTTCACAGCTATTTTTTACTCCACAAGAAAGCAAAGTAGTAAAGTGCAACTGTATTAAAAGTAAAACTATTTCTGCCTAACGCAGATGCAGATCATGGGAATGGAAACCTAATAAACCAACAGCTGAAGGCCACATTATTGCCTTATCCTCCTCCCCTAGCTCATTTAGAAAATGACATGTTTTTCTTCACAATGTTTTTCCCCTCCTCTCTCTTTAGTGGCAGTAATGCTGAATGCTCTTGACATAATTCTTCGCTCACCCCTGACAGTCATTTTTTTGAATACTATCCCAGCAATAAAACACCTGACCTCGAGTCTTTCAAATGGCCATTGGCTTGGGTTACCCCAATTAGCCAGACTCATTTGGAAGTATCCAGAGGAGTCAGGTGTTTCACTCTTCGCTAAACTCAGCATTATAAGCAAAGACTTCATTGAATTCAGGTCAATTTATTTTTCTAGGGGATTTCTTTATTTCTCTATGAACTAGACATAGCAAAATAAAAGATTTAAAAATTATCTCCAAGTATCAGGAATTATGACACCAACTATTTCTGACATAGAAGTTATATAGGAAAACATTTTCAATTCCCTGAGAGTTGCTTTTCAATATTTCAGGAAAATTGAAAGACTTATGTATACAAGCATCAGTGAAGAACTGTTTTATTTACATATAAGGTAGCTACATGTCTGCATAACTTAATGAAAATACAAATGTACTTATGTATAGAACACACAACTGTGGTATTTGTGTATCTGAGTCAATATATTTTTGGGATATAGTTCTAGTTTCTTTATTAAAAACCCCTTAGGTGAAGAAGAAATGTGTGCCTCCAGATATAAATCTGTTTATGGCATATTTGTATATGTAATTAAATGTCGGATTCGCCTCAGGAATAAAAATGGGGGTTACAGTAAGTTCTAACTACTTGAGGGTTTTTAGAGAACTTTGACAAAGGAATATGGACATTTTCAGCATAAATGAGATATAAAAGATATCAAGAGGATTTTAAAGTTATGCTAAAGAAAGTGCACTTCAATTTTTAAATGATTTAAAATTTAAAATATTTTTAAAATGTAAATTATTATGAGCTAAAATGCATTTTTATGTTCTAGTATAGTAATCTTTTTTGCTCTCTTTATTTTGTATTTAATATTTATCAATAGGCATAGCATTTCTCAGCAGGAGTATAATTTTTCTTCACAAATATTTTATAATTTGTGTATGCTATGCAATTTTATAACTGGTCACATTTTTATTCTTTAAAAGGGAAAGCATAGATTCCTTTATAGATGTTACTTGAAATAAAATATAAGATCCACCCAACTAAAGGGGGACAAATAATGTAGGCTGAAATGACTGTCTCTTTTAAAGACTACAAGCTTCCTTTTAACATTCAGGCAATTCAGTAAGGAAGGAAAGAGAAATTGAATTTAGCTGATGCAAATGAAATTAAAGCTAAATTGGTTGTCACATCAAACTGATGTTAACTACGTAAATGTTTTCTGTTTATGAAACTACAGTTTAGAATGTATAATACAAAAAAAAATTTTTATATTTGTTTAAAACAGAAATTAGAAGGAGAGATTGTGAAATTATTGAAAATCCTTACCCCTTGCCCATGTAATATTTAAGGGACTATGAGTCGTAAAAACGGTGGACATAAAGTGTTGAGATAAACATACACAAGTCCATACACATGCATGCTTTTCCGGCCTGGCAGTATCCCATTACATCATTGCTTCAAATGCATTTATTCTCTTCAATATTGTTGGCTGTTGCAGGTTAACTACCAAAATCATTTGCCTGAGAAGCAAGATTTAATTGTCTTACAACTACCTCTGTGAGGTACAATAGGGATTACAAGTACCCATTGATTATACTATTGGGTAGAATAAGGGACTCTTATTCTAGCATTTCTCATTCATTTTGTCATTGCATTCTCTTTGAAAGAGACCAAATGGGTCCCAGCAGGTGAAAGCAAAGAAACCTGAAAGGCCCCCTTTGATGAATGACAATACCGCAACCACCCTCCCCCCATTTTTGGAGATTATAAAACCTTATTAAATCATGCCCTGTTAGATATTGATTGAGAGGGAGCTAAACTAAAGCCAACAATAGCAGCATGGATCAGAGAACACTGCTTTCATCAATGGGCACTAAACACAGCTAAGCTTTCCAATCCTTTTTTTTTGGGGGGGGGAGCACTTTTTTTTAAAACTATTTACTTTTGTTTAAACCATTATCCCAGAAAGTCATACAATTATAGCTGTTTTGTTAGTCAAGAATAGATCGTAGTTGTCCAGCACTTCATCTTTTCTGAATGTAGCAGTGTATTGCACAAACAATATTACACTTGGTTAAGGTTTAGGATTATTATTATGATTATTTGGGGGGGTGCAATTCTGGGTAATTATCATAATTATTCTTGACTCTGGGACCCCTTTGAAGACAAGGCTGCTTTAAAGTAAACCACTTGGACATAACAACCAAGATATTTGAAAAGAGACTGCTGACAGAATCAAAGTTGAAAACTCACCCATATTTTAAGGCTATCTTGATTATCAGGCTGTTTGCGTTCCTGGGCTGTCTTTTCTGCCATCTGTGAGCGCCACAGCAAACAACCCCTTTATGACAATCACTTCAGTATAACTTGAATATGTCTGCTTTAGAGGAGACTTCTGTAATAAGGCTCTGTGCTAATTAACTGTCAGCCTTTAAAATAAATAAATAAATAAATAAATAAGCAGACTGTATTTTAGAAAGATACTCCACCAAAAAAATTCCCAAACAAAAATTAAGGTTATGTGCCAGACTACAACTTCTACTTCTTGTTTTCAGGCCTTACTCTGCTTAAATCTGTTTACTTTAAATACTTCTCCTGTGGTAAAGGTTTTCATTTTTCTTGCCAGTTGACTACAGGTAATAGCATGTGCTCCTTCCTCTAGATAAGTATTTGATTCATAACTTTACCCCACTGCCCCCAAAGAAAACAAGATAGGAAAGGAAAAAGAAGGAAAGAAGAAGGGAGGAAATGTTCAGGTGTAAAGGCAACATATTTGGTATTAGAAATGGTGATTACATGGTTAAAAAAAAGACACTTGGTGCCATTGAAAACAATCGCAGTTTAAAGTGCCAGATACTAGAATTATTAGTTTAATATTAAAAATAAATCATTTCCAGTTCAAGACAAATAGTTACCTGTAGAAATAGTGTGATATGCCATGAAAATGACATTTGAAAAAAATTCCTCATAGCTGCAATTGTCTTAGAAAACTGCAAAAATCAAGGCTTATACAAATGGAAACAAATTTAAATATCAAATTTGTCTTGGTTAACTTCTCTACTTAATGGATAAAAAACAGCAGTAGCCCCTTAAAATGAAATACTAACAATATTTCCTTTAGAAATATTAAACATATAAATAAATGCAAAAGTTTTTTTATTTTCTTTTTAAAATTACCTCTTAAACATCAGTCTCCAAAATATCTACAGGAAGTAAATTGCTTAAGTTGTATCAAAAAGCATATAAAAATGAGAATATTATTAAATTACATTTTTAGACACAATTTCATTTTTTCATATTGTAAAATTTATTTTTACACAATTCAAAATTTTAAATTGTATTTATAAATTAGATTTTATTATTTAGTTACATAAAACTTACTCAAAACTCTATGCTATTAGAAATCAATAGTTTCCATTTGTATGGTCTCCTGGATTTGTTAGCTTAAACTTTAAAATTAGATATTGTATTCTTTTAGCATTTTAAAATATTTTATTTCAAGTATAATAATTTAAAATGTTATTTTTCTATTTCTATTTTCACATCTTCCTAATATTATACTTTAAATAAAAATTTAACTTAAGTAGTACCCGCTACCTTTAAATCAATATATCTAATTATTATTTTTAAAGTTTTTGAATGGAATGGTTAATCCACAGAACAGTTGCCAAGCTATGTTAGATAATAGACTCTTTTTAAAGTATTATGTTGTAAATACATTTTCATGAATGCTGCGAGTCAATTCAAAATCTTTAAATTTTCACATGCTCCTGATATAACTAAATGACAAAATCTGTTGCTGATTTTATTTTCATTAGATTAGTTTTTTTTTTTTTTAAGTAAATGCTATCTGTTAATTTCATACTGATTAGTTTGGGTTCTTTGCTGGTTTGTGTTTTCTAAAAGAAATCTGAGAAATATTCTCTTAATGTACGATAAATTTTTAATTCAGTCACCAGCTGGCAAATTTAGACTACCCACCACCCTAGGCACATAACTACAATGTACAATAACTGACCATTTTAGTTGCAGTACTAGTAATTTTTTCAAATGACTTTAAAGTACATTTTTTGTTTTCTATTTTTAAAAGTGCTTTAATTTTAACTGTTTTTAAATTGCCAGAGAAAATTATATCAAAACAGTTCTACTTAATAGTAAACTATTATAGTAACAAAATCATTAAAATTGTGTTCAGTACCCTCCCCCATATGTGAGAATGATCCGTACTACTAAAGATAGATATACTGAATAGTTATACTACTATGTATTTGGAGATGCCTTTACTGAATACTTTCTCTTCGATCACTCTTAAAGATGTCAAACAGGTTGAAAATTATTATGGTTCCAACACGAAAACTTAACAATTCCAATCTCTATCATTTTCCTTAAAATTGAAATTTAATTTGGTTTTATCATTTTATTATGCAGCCTCTTATGATTAATATACATGTAATATGATCTCTTAGTAAGTTCTGTGATGTCTGACTAGAATTTCATGTTTATATATTCATAAACAACTTTCTGCTGTGCACAAATTGTTACCTAGTTAGCACTTTCAATAACATTATGAAATGTTTTTAATCAATGTGTGTTGGAAACATAGTAAAAAACAGAAGTACCACAAATTTTACCTCATTATTTCAGAGAGTTGAGAAGACAGAAAGCATCTATTTTATAGAATTATGTTCTCCATGCATGATCACATATGGTTTTCTGCATAAATGACTCATTTATCAAAGTGTTAAAGAAAAATAGATTTTCTCTTGTATTTTCCAAAGCTTCTCTGAAAACCAACTTACAGAATTACAGTGATGTGTATACAAAGTATTATTCCTGTTGACTTTAGGAAAACATTACCTCAAATAGTCCTAGCATCTATATCAAAATAAAAATTGAATTGTTTCAAATCAACTCTAAATGCTGTTGGTATCTACTCTACAAAATAGTTTCTGTTGGATACAATCTGATTTTTTTCTTCCCAGTGATATGTGTCAAATTCATGTTATTGGAGGGGGGCAGAGCTAATACTCAGTTAAGTAGAAGTAATATTGTTATTCAGAGAAATATTAGTTTAATGAAATAGATATTGAATTTTAAAAATTCAATCAGTAGTAACATTTTAATCATCTCTTTTCAGACACATCTAAATCATAATAATAATTTTTATTTGTGATGGATTTAATGGAACAAATTTAGACAAAATGTTTCAATTATCATTTCTGAAGTCCATAAATACCCAGTAGTATAGTGCTTTCTACCTATGAGGGTTCTTTGCTTCCTTAAGTCTCTGAATTCTGCTTTGAAAAGATTTAAGACAATTTAATTTCCCAGGATGGGAGATTTTAAAGTCCTTTTCACTTAGAACTTCATAAAATTTTAACATTGCTTGATTTTTTCCCTGGAGTTTCACATGAAAATATTAATATTTGGATGGACTCAGCTATAGTTTCTTTAAGATTCACTGGAGTGAAAATAAACTATTTGTAGGACTCTCATTAATTTCATCAGAATATCCAAGAGATGTTTGTATAGGAAGCTAAAAGCTTTCTTTTGACCTAATAAGGCCTTCCAGTTCATGCTCAGCGCATATTCACAAAGTACATGCATTAATTTTCTCATTCAGTGTAGGAAAATTGGAAACATCTGTTAAGACAATTCTGAGACAGCAAACCACATTTTAGAGGGAAAAATCTGAGAAGTCAAGTCAAATTTCCTTACATTTAGTCGACATGTTAGAGTCCTAGGTCTCATAGGGGAATTTCATAAGACTATCAATCAACAACACTCTTCCTCTGTTTCTTCTTACACAATATTGACCACGAAGCAATGAGGCATTTTGGATGGTGCTTTTTAAATAGCAGCTACCCTTAAAGTCTATCCATGTGTTTCATTGAATCCAATGCCTTCCTCTTTTCCCATTCCTTGAAACATTTATCAGATTCTTATGGGATTGCCTTCATGTGAGTTCATTAGCTCTTAAGAAAAATATTCTTATGTTATAGCCATAATCTATTTTGAAATCTAAAGCAAAATATCTATATTTACCCAATTTAACTCCTTAACAGTTTCCCACAGTCAGATCTTTTGTAGAACAAAGATTTTTCATTAAAAAAAAATGTTCAAAAGAACTGCCATTGGCTTCCGAAGGCAGTTATTCAATACTCTTTTGAGCAATGGTAACATTCTTGAAATAAGTACTTAATACCTACAAGATGACTACTTTGAAAAATTTGATTCTGATGAATGTTTGGTTATATTAATTAAAATAATCAGTCACAATGCCCTATAGTAATACCTCAAATATCTTCCTGTAACTCCTTTACAAGATCATAGTCTCTTGCAGTTCTCTGTGGGACCCGACTTAGAAACCTGCCATTCATTGTCACAATCCCTTTGGATATAGGTCTCAGAGTAACAAGACCTCTTTGTTCATATGCATAATAGGTAAAATTTAAGGTAAATCTTAAGATATAAATATTTAATGTTCTTCCAGTAAAGTTGAATCACCATACATATTAATTTTGTTATTAATTTAGATAAGTTCAAATTAAATAAAAATATTGAATCCAAAAACACTAATTTAGAATATTACAATATGAATAGTAGTGTACATATGCATCCAAATTTACAATTTTTTTTTTTTTTGGAGAGATTTTTGCTACAGGGGGCATGCACTTGCCAGACAGACAGAGAGAGACAGAGAGATAGAAAGTGAGAAATGACCCCCAAGAGGGGATGACCACACCGCAATCCCTTCTCCTCTGTTCTCCTCTCCGGATCTTGGACACACATGCACACACGCCCGGCGCGAGTTTCAAGCCACCAGGTCTGGGACGCGAACCACAGTTGACTACATGGGAGTCCAGTGACACAGCCATTACGTTAACTGCTGATCCCACAATTTTGTTTTTAAAGAAAAGTATACATATCACTGCTTAAATAGTTTCAAAAGGTTTAAAAAATTTTCCCTTGATCATAGATTTATACCTAAAATAGACTAATAAGATTAGTCACCAAATCATTGTAGTAACAGTTGTCTTGCATAAGTTTTTTTTCAATTGAATATCATTCCAATGATTAGAATTACATATGTGCCAAGTTTCACATTACTGATTTTCTTTCATAGTTAATTTTTCTATTGTTAACAAATATCCTATATTGATGAAATCTATTTTTTCTTCTGAAAATTCTGCTTTTTAAAAAGAATTATTTATTTAATGCCATTTATTCTTATTCTTATTTAACTTGCTACAGGGCCCATGTACTCACCAGAGAAAGAAAGTGAGAAAGCAAGCCACCAGGTCTAGGACTTGAACTGCAGTCAGTCATGTGGTAGTCAACTCCTTAATCACCATGCCACCTGCTGGCTGTCTGCTACTTTTTTTAGTGAAATTTATTGTAGTGAAGAAGCATCTTGATATGCTTTGTATGTGATAATTCCTAGGGATGCCTAGCAAGTGTCTTGCCTTTATGAATTAACTGAGTAAATTCTGGTTTTCTATCTAATTCAGCAATGGTGTGTTCTCAGAATATTAAACTGGATGCAACTTCTTAAGTATCAGAAATGTCTACTGCTTCCATCTCTAGAAGATGCCTGAAGTGAAATCCTAAAGAGCATGATTATGAAACCCGGTATTAAACACATGTTGGGGACCTCATTACTTTCTGATTGATGAATGTACTGTCATTTGTGTAGCCCACTGATGATTTTTCTTACATATCAAATTACATTACTAAGGATTTTAAAGGTTGGCTATAGTTTCTCATTCAATCACCAGTCAGAAGTCTGGCAACTTTGTTATTTTTTACTTTTGCTGCTCTGAAATTATTCAGATTCTTCTTTTACCACCTAGTCAGTACATTTTGTTTTATTTGTATATCATGACTTAGAAATTAGTTCTTCAAAGCTTTGCTTCTTAAAAAGATTTTTAGTTAGTTCCTCCTCCAATTTTGTCTAGAAAATGAAAAATGCCAGTGTTTTCTGTCATTTTATTCTCTTTTGCCTTGGATAAGAATCAAATGCTAAATCTTTTTAATGGCTGAAAAAAAAAAAAAACCTCTATGAAGCACCTTTTCTGATTACTGCAATTTATTGGTTTCTCTGACATAGTTTGGAAAAAGAATGCTGGGTAGTTTGAGAAAACATTCAATAGCAAAATTAGGTCTGGATAATTTTACTTCCCTAGAATACTGAAATAACAGGCACACTTACTCAGTGATTAAGATAAAATATGGGGGACCAGCAGTTAGTGTAATGGCTATGTCGCTGGACGCCCATGCAGTCGATCGCGGTTTGAGTCCCGGACCTGGTGGCTTAAACTCACGCTGGGTGCATGTGCGTGTGTGCCCAAGATCCCGAGAGGAGAATGGAAGAGAAGGGATTGCAGCATGGCCATCCCCCCTGGGGAGTGATTTCTTGCTTTCTGTCTCTCTGTCTCTGTCTTTCTGGTGAGCGCACGCACCCTATAGCGAAAACCTATAAAAAAAATAGTCTTTATCTAAAATGAACTTTACTATTCTCATTTAAGACATTCACAAACAGATAACTATTGCTACAAACATGATGATATTTAAAGTCATGCAACAGTTTTTCTTAGGTTAATACAATTGGTTAATAGTTTTAAAAAAAGATAAAATATGGGAATAAGGAATGGAAATGTGGGTACATGTTTTTCTTAGAATATTGAAATTATCTTGAGAAGACACTACAGAGCAGATACCTGGACCTTGCTAATGGTACCTGGCTCACTCTGGTTTCTTCTGCTAGTTGTGTAGAGAACAATTTTCTATGCTTCTCCTAAGACTGGTCTTAACATTTTTCTGCCTTCCACTTTTGGTTTCCTTTACTTTTCCCTTTTCATTTATTTGATTATGTGTGTGTTTGTTTTTGTAGAAATTTAGTACCTGCTAAATATTGCTGTTTTAAAATATGGCTGGTTGTACTGTATGTAGGTATTGGCTGGTCCTTAGAGCCCTAGGTTGGACTGTTCTGACACCTTAGGTCCAGTGTTCATAGTATTCGTATATAGCGAGCTATCTCCAGCTCCAGAATCTAACAGCTGTGATTAGCTCTTGGTTTCTTCCACATGGAGAAGACCTCATTATGGCTTCCTCATAGATATTCTATTTTAAATTTCTGGAGGGAGGAGATCATTCCATTTACTCTTTCTCTTAATTACCCTTTATAACTAGTGAAGTTTGGTTTTGAATAAAGTACGTGCTAGGGGACTTTACTGGTCGCCTTGTCTGCCATTACTGCTTCCTCTGAAGTGAAACTTGTATAGTCTACGAGGAAATCCACTGAGAGATGTCAGTGGACATCTTAGACCCAAAACAGGTTCATGCAGAGTCACCTAGCGAAAACCTTTCTTTTTCATCATCTTAGCACTTTGGAGCATATTTCTCAGACACACGGACTCTGAATACTTCCTCTCTCAGAAGAGTCCCTTGATTGTGCTTGGTCTTCCTGGTCTGATTGTGAGGGGCAGTTGGATCAGAAGGCAGAGAGAGGGCAGGGCATATGAAGTTTTAGCCTATCCCTCTGAGATGTCATATTCACTCCTCTCAGCTCTAATCTACCTCACTTTGATCAGGTAACTTCTCCCTTAGCTCCTCTATCTGAACAACCATATCTGTCACTGTCCGTAGCATGGTTCTTCCAGAATGAGACTCTTCCTTGCTCTCATCAGTACACCCTGGGTCTGGAGTCAAGTCTTTGAACATCTGTTGAGCTCTACTATCAGCAAGTAGTCTGAAAATACTCCCAGGAAAACATCAAGATACAAAATTTTGGCACACCTCCCCTGTCTGGCTTTTGAGAGGATGCTCATCTGTGGCTGAATTCTCCAACCTGACCTCTGATCATTAACAGAGACCCTTTGCATTCCAGACCCCCTGGCTCTATGTTACATCCCCCAGAAAAGGTGGCTTCTAGGTTTGTGTCTGAGTTGCCCACGCCATGGCTAGCCTGGCCCAGAGAAAGACCTAGTACTAAGTCTAGGCCATGCTATTGGTATTGTTGGCCAGATCAGGCCTGCCTATACCTATTTAGATGATAAGCTGGTAGCTTTTGTGCTATTAGAGCTAAATGTAAGAGGTTAGTGAACTTAGAAATTTCTGATACCACCTCTGCTTCACTAATAGGCAGTGGTAGCAAGGACTCCAATGAGCAAAAGTTGACTGGCTGTCTTTAAAGAATGATGTCAGCACTATACACATAGATGAATTTAAAAATTATTCTCAGTTATCTTGACTTTAATTCTAAAGGTGTTGAAGCAACTCTAAGCATCACAAATACTAGCTTGTTGTTTCTTTATGCCTCTATGCCTGAATATATAAAATGGTTATTAAAGAGTAGAGGCCACTTTTTTTTTAACGAGACACAAATACATCTTTATATGCCATTCATTGATTATGTTACCAGTGATAACTATAAGCACCTGGACTTTTGAAAGCAATTTCTAGCACACTGGTCTTTTCTGAAGAAACATTTGCAATTTACATAATGTAGGATGATACTTCCAGTTAATGCCTAGCTCATATCTGGGGTACGTAACAAGAGTGCAAAAGATGTTGCTTATGAAAGGCCTTTTTCTTGACAGTAAATGAATAGTATAACCATTACTTTGTGTGCTATTCAAATGAAATAAAGAGCCAACTTTCTTGTAGTTATAACTGCCAACGACAGAAATGATGGACGTTGTTATTTCTGTTTGAAAACAAAACCTATTTTTGCAGATCCATGATTCTGTTTCATTCATGCTACCTAATGAATGCTTCTAATTATGATACATAAAAAGACCCATTTCATGTCTTATGTCTTTCAAATAAAGTTTATATTTGATCCAGTCTGGACCTTAGAGCAATATAATACAGTTGTCAGGTATTTTTTCTGATGGGATAATGTTTGAGCAGAGACTGCAAAGCAATTTTATGTGATATAGAAAGTTCTTATATAAAATTAAGATATTAAACTATGGATGGCTAAATAATAACTTTTATTGAATGCACATTAGTTATACCTGATTCTTTATACCTGTGATTTTCATCTGAACCTAAGTTTTCATCCATCATTCTTTTGCCTCAACAAATTTAGGCCATATTATAACAATCAGTCCCACATTAGCTTGGTGAATATTTTCCAAAACAGTGAGCTAACAACTACTGTTTTGCAATCATCAAAGTCATGCTTATTCAGGGTCAAGCTTACTATGTCTCTCCAAATAATGTTAAACAGAAAACCTCTGGTTTAAAAAAAAAAAAAAAAAAAAAAAAAAAAAAAAAAAAAAAAAAAAAAAAAAAAAAAAAAAAAAAAAAAAAAAAAAAAAAAAAAAAAAAAAAAAAAAAAAAAAAAAAAAAAAAAAAAAAAAAAAAAAAAAAAAAAAAAAAAAAAAAGCAAAGCTGGTAGTGTCCATCTGCTTTGGTTCCCAGCTAATTTATTTTTATGGATCTTACATTTTGGCCAATTAATATGTTTGGTTTATAATGTTCTTTTTTCTTATTCAAGAGGATGCCTATACCCATTGTATCTTCTCTGGCATCCACACTCACAATGGCAGCATCTGATGGGAGATCACCACAGCAACTCAGTAATTCCAACTGTCACCATGCATGCACATTCATCTTGCAGTTTCCCCAGGAGGAAAGGAAAAGAAAAAGAAATCCTTTTTCTTGAATTGTTCTCATGCCAAAATAGGAAGTTTAGGATACGTGCGACTTCTTTTTTTTTTTTTTTTTTGAGAGGTTTTCACTATAGGGCGCATGCACTCGCCAGACAGACAGACAGAAACATAGAGACAGAAAGCGAGAAATCACCCCCTAGGGGGGATGGTCATGCCGCAATCCCTTCTCCTCCATTCTCTTCTCGGGATCTTGGGCATGCATGCACACGTGCCTGGCGTGAGTTTTAAGCCACCGGGTCTGGGACACGAACCGTGGTCGACTATATGGGAGTCCAGCGACATAGCCATTACACCAACTGTTGGTTCCCAATATGTGTGACTTCTAAGATCATGCCATGATTTAAGGAAGGAAATAGTTCCCGAAGGAACATCATATATTAAGCTATTGGGTTTTCACACTGCATGTTAGGCAACAAAGAGGCTAAAGTTTTTTGTTTGTTTTTAAGACACAAATAGAGTAAAGGGATACAGCTACCATTTATTCCATCATCCCTTACTAGAGAAAACAGCTGTGTATGGTTTTGCAGTGATAACGTATATTTATATCTCATATTCAGTGGTACTTACACTCACGCTTCTAGTTTTTATATTTAATATATTTATTTCTGTCCAAAACCGTTTTTGAAAATCAGTTTGTTACTAGAAAAATATATTAGTTCGTTATAAATGCTGCCAAATATGTTTTACAAGCATTTGAGTCATTTTAGAGAATTTTTTGAAAAAAATAATGACCAAATGTGGCCACTTAATCTAGATGTTTTTGAGGGTTAGTTGTGTACTGAAAAATGTCTTCTACTTCATATTCTTTATCAGTCATTAACTTAGCTGCCATGCTGTGATTTTCTCCTTTATGACTTTCTTTAAATAGATGCACCAAAAGAAAAGCTATGTGAGTCAGTCTAAAGCTTTCTTGCTTGTTCATAATTAAATAATGTCTTTCTTAAAGAGAGAAAAATATCTATTTTAGGAATTTGCTCTTAGGAGAAAACAAAACAAAACTTCATTTGAACAAGATGCAATCAATGTAAAAACATGGCAGTTTGAGATTTTTATTATATGGATGATTGTCTTGATTTTCCATTTAATTTTCTTATTATGATGCTGGCTTTTTTTTATTCACTTACTTTGAGATCCTGAATAAAACATAACCTATTTTATTTTCTTAATCTCTAAATAAAGACAATAGTTATCATATAGACAGTTTTGAGGAACAAAATGGTAATGATGTTCAATTATTTTAATTAAAGTACAGCAGCTCTCTGAAACAAAGATATTCAAATGTCAATTGTTCTGTACTCCAAATCAAGCTTTTGTCTTGCCTTTCAATGATTCGGTCTGTTTTTGATAAAAATGAAGAGTTCCTGATGACTTCCTGGTGCAAAGAGCAAATAATTACTATTTACTTATTTAATGTAAGAAAAATGCCTAGATAGTATTACACTTTTAGGTGAGTAACTTAAAAAAATCATTTAAACATGTTTTTATTATATTTATAACTTAAAGGTTTATTTAAAATTAATATTTGCAAATGTTTCTAAGCAAGAGGAAAAAAATGCCAGAAAAGACAGAAAACCCGAATTAATGTGATGGTTATACATTTTCCTCATCTTTCTTGTCCTATCTTCCAATCTGCCTTTTTAAACCTGCTCCCACCTAACCCTGATCTGCCTCTCTTAGATCTTCCAGAGTGCAGTTCTTCGGGAGTTGATACCTTCACCATTTGGTAGAGGATTAAAGTGGGTTTGAAAAGAGCTGTAGTAATTTCCATAATTAAAAAACCAGACGCCATCTCCCTCCTCACCATGCCGACCCTATCATCTAAACTGCAAGAGTGGATCCCCACTTCCAGTCTCCCATCTAGTCTTCCTCCCTTGACTTTCCTGGGAAGTTGCAAGTCAGGAGCGAGAGTACCTTAAAAACAGAAAATGAGTAGAGAAGAAGAGAAAATTAAGTCAAAAGCTAGGAGTAGTCTCTTGAATGCTTCTTGCCCACTTGAAATGTACAGGGCAGAATTAGGAAAATGAAGACCAGAATTAAAAGAAGCCAGCAGGTGGTGTGGTGGTTAAGTCACTGTTAATGGCCAACTGTGGACCCAGCAGCTTGAAAATCATGCTGATTGCATGTGTAAGTGGGCCCAAGATCCCAGGAGGAGAATGGAGTAGGCATTGCACAGTGTGGCCAAGTCCCCTTGGGGTGGGGGTTATTCCTAATTTTCCTCTCATGGTCTCTCTCTGTCACCAGTCAGCACATGTACCCTACGGCAAATATCTTCAAAAAAAAAAAAAAAAAAAAGATAACTTTCTTATTGTAACTATTGAGGTCATGGAGCTTGGACTTAGACCTCATGGTTCCTAGATTTGCCACTCTTGCTCAGAATCTTGAGCAAATTAGTTAATGTCATTTGTAAAATAGGACGATAAGACTCATATTTCAGAGAACTGTGAGGATTAAATGAGATAATATATATAAAACACCTATCTGAACACATTCAGTAAGTGCTATTATTGCACCCTCCTTCAACAAGCATTGTACTGACTAAAAAATTATAGGTGCTGATTATTGATTATTTCCCCCAAGAGCCTGTTACCAGAGCAGAACCTAGCTCTCAAAGTAAAAGTCAGATTTTAGGGTGACTTCATCTCAAAAGCCCACAATAAAATAAGCATTTTGCTGGGATAAACCATGACTTTTAAGCTAAAGTAACAGTGGTAGCCATCTGTTGACAGCGGCTCTTATCCTGAGATTTCGGAACTCCCCCACTCTCGGGTCTTCAAGAATTTTATGTTTTGTTTTGTTTTTCTTTGAAAAGGGGCTTTAGCTTTTAACAAAATTCCAGTACTGTCCAGCATATTAATAAATGCAGAACCATATCTAATACTGAGGCATGTACACTAACTGGTACATGGTCTGAATAGAACTGATCTCGGGATGTTCATTTTCCCCACATCCATCTGAAAGATTAATCCATCTCTCCCTGGCCCTAAGTACTCAAAGTTACTGTTGGGTTTTCACTGAGGGATCCACATCCTCAAGCCAAGAAAAGCTTTTGATAAACTTCTTGATGAAGGCATTTGGTCACTCTATTATGGATACTTATATAGGATAGTTCTGGGGGACTCAGGACTCCAGATCAGGCAAAGACCACTTACTCCAACTGCGAAACCTCATGGCCAATGGGACTTGCCAGTCCCACCACAGGTAAAAGAGAACACAAATCAGAAAAACCAAGTGCTTGATTTGACTATCTTAAGAAAGAGCTAGTATAATTTAATGTATAATTATTACTTAGGATTCAGGGAATTTGTCCATTTGACACTTTTTTTTTGGATAAGTTCTCATTATCACAATTATTCGTCATCCTGCCTCAGTTTCCCAGCTTGGTACTATAGGTATTTGTTAATGCACAGCTCTCTTTCAGATGGGATCTAGCTAAACTGTTCAGGCAATCCTCAAGTTCACAACTCTCTTGCCTTAACCCACTAACTCCCTCTCCCCATCTTGATTTGCCGGGATTATGGATGCATTCCACTGTGGCCCATCTTAAGGTTGGGTCAGAAACTGAACCCAGGTTCCCATATGGTCCCAGCCTGTGGAGCACTGCATATTTCCAGTGCACACCATCACAGCCAGGCTGGCCACCTCCTTTGATCTTGCTACAACTCTTATGTAGTTTTCCAAGCACTTTATCCCAATGCTAAAGTCAGTCATGTTTGAGTTTACATATTTTGGAATTATTTGCACTTAGTGCTTTAAAAATTCTATCTGGTAAGCTATTTGATATTTGAGAATTCCTAGAATAGTCATTATAATCTCTTCAAAGTCATTTTTCCTCTTAAAATAGGACATCTTTTTTTCCCATTATTTTCCTTTTTAAAAAAAAATCCAAAAAGAAATTAAACTCCCACATGGCTCAAACCAAATCAAAGGGCTATAAACTAAGTGATTTAAATAGATTCTGTATTTGGAAAAACTCGTTTCTGCCATTTTCAATAATCACCAAGTGAAATAAAACAGTGAACTCAGTGCTTAAACTAGTTACAAAATTTTCCTAAGTTTTTGTTGTGACTCACCTGGTTTTTTAGTAGCAAGTTATAAAGGTGTTGATTAAAAAGGATTTCCACACTTTAATATGACATATAGAAGCTGTGAACATTATCTATATCATGAGTATTTCCATACAATATCATAAACACACATACACATAAAAGCATTATCTTCAATATATATATATATACAAGAGTTAAATTAAAAGATAAAAGAAATATATAATATCTGAAATATAACAAAACATGTGACATGTGGAAACTATTTCTTGAACTCCCATGTATATATTAAAAAATATAAAATGAGATCTAGAGTTAAACCACATTAATCTCAGTTTCATTCACTACCTCCAGGACTACAACCTTGTCCCTATTTTTCAATTTGTCTTCACTGACCTGAACTCCAATATACTGTATGAAACTGGGGCAATTTTATTACAGAGTGAGTGGTTTGTGGGATCTGCAATTTATTATAATCAAGTGAATTATGAAATTTGCATTCTTTAAAAAATGAAAAAGTTACAGTTAATTTTCCTCTTCGTTTTTGTTATTAATAGTACTTGACACAATAAGAACTGTACTACACTTTCACGTTATTTTTTGCTTGCAAGTCTTCAGCCCTTACTGTTTCATCTATTCTGTCAGCTAATTAAACACATAAACCTGTGCGAAAGCTCCTGTTAAATCCACCCTACTTACAATGATGATTTCTCAATAGGCCCAATGTCGAACATGTTTGAGGTGCACAGAATAGCCTCCTCAGAAAGGAAAATACATGTACTCACAAGCTGTCAACTAACATTCATAATTGCTTCAAACTGAACACTGGTATTTAATCACTGATCACAAACATCTCTGCGGACAAAGTTTGGATGTTATAGGATAGGTTAAATAATCTACTAATATGTTGTATCTCCAGAAGATGCATGCAGTTTTTTTAAAGTGCAAATTGGCTTATGTAAAGTTGAAGCAGAAATATATAATATTCAGATCATATCTTTAATCCAAAAATACTTGCTTTTCAGGTCTTCCCCCCGCCCCGAAATGGATGTCATTAGTTAGTTCTGTGTCTCACCTTTATTAATAATGTCCTTTGTGGCTATGCTATTAAAATCAATCTATCTGTTCTCAGGTATAATGGCTAAAGTATAATTAGTATGTACAGAAATATTTACTGTCTGTTATAAATATAATTAATTAGACCTAGTACACAGAATTTTTTTTGCATGCTATAAATCACTTTTGATTTCAACAAATGGCACTACACAAACCTTAGCAAACTAAATGCTATTTGACTTATCACCGCAAAATAATTGAATAAAGAGAAGAGCTAGGTAAATGGTGTGGAAAAAATATCTAACATCAGTCTTATCAAAATGAAAGTTGTTTTGAAAATAAAACACAATTTCAGCCAGCGTAGCTAGTGCAATCATTTTCTTACCTTTATTTTAGTAAAACACTTTTCCCCACAATCTGCACACATACAAAATCTATAAACTAAGTGCCCTTGTGAAGCTTCAATTCCACCAGATGGTTTTTTTCTTTTAATTATACAGTTTGATTTTTGGACATAGAGCAATTGATTCTACATGTCATTAACCAAACTCAAAGCACATTTACATGTATCACCACACAATATCACAAGTTTCAAAGGTGCCTGGGGGGGTTAATTACTAGTGGGTAAAATTACTCTTGTTGATACTAAAATTAAACTATAATTGAAAACTATAAGCATACAATATTGTTTTTTGAATATTTGAACATTAGATTTATGGTTTTTCTGGGGGGGTAACTTTTTACTAAGTAATACATTCCAAATATGCTTAAATGTAAATTGTTAAATCTTTTAGATCTTAGAAATAATGAATATTTCATTTGTTTGCATGGGATATAGCTAAAGTATTGCTAAGGAATCGTAAGGTTTTTTTTTTTCCCAATCTGTTGGATATTTGGGAGATATAATATTATTTTTCTATTGTGATTCTCATCATGTGGCTTGCAAAGTATTGAACTGTACCCTCTAAGATCTTCATTCATTCTAGAGGGGGCCTACTAATGAATAAAGTCATCCTGCAGATATTCATTTTATGGGGCCATCACAGAAGCATGAGGGGATCTCATCGTTTATACTGTATTTCACAGCAGATACGTTCACTGTTAGTTCTATCTTCAGGCTTCATGTGATTTTTGGGTGATCATGGGATTTTCCCACTTCTGTAACTGACCTATATTACCTGGTGCATTATGAGAATAAAGTGTAGCTTGACTAGAGTCTTTTAATAGAAACCTAATGCTCCCACATGAGCTATTAGAGACTTGCACCTTAAGTTCACCTGAGGCATTTTTGCAGTATTATAACTTTATGTAGCTAACAAAGTCCTCGTAAGTATTAGAAAAACTAGATCTTTTCTAATACTAATATTCCCACATCTGCTATTACCTGAGTCTTGATTCTACCCAAGGAAATAAAAGAAAATAAAGCAAGTTAAAAGTTCCTAAGTGCCTAGAGAAAAAATTCACTTGGGTTCTCACAATGTTATGAGGAAATCGTCTAAGTAGAACAGCCCCTGTGACTGACTCACTTGGAGAAAATACTCTGTGTGACTCCTGTAGTTAAACTCAATCCACTTCCCAGTTATGTCACATGCCTATTTTCCACTGTGGTTCTAATCCCCAATTACTTACATTTACATCTGTTAATGGAAAACTTCTACTTTTCTAAAGTCTCAGTAATTTAAGTCATTCGATACTTCTCTGGGTTAAGATAACAGAAAATTCCAGAGATTAGGTATAGGTTATTGCTGTCTGAATGTAATCAGCAAATTATCTTTTGTGTACATATATAACTTGCCTTAATATAACCTATTTATAATATGTAAGTATTTATTACATGTAACCACTGAATTACATGCTTTGAATGTATTATTTTATTGAGTCTCCTAACAACTCAGTGAGGTAAAAACTAACCATTATCCCATTTTGCAGAATAGGAAACTGATTCCTTTAATTTGTCCTGTGGATTAAGCCTAGTAAAGGCCATTCATGAAAAAATAATCTTTAGTGTGCAAACCAACTCTTCAGGTGATTTTGATACATACTGGTTTAAAAAACACTAATATAATGGATTTTAAATGTAATTGCTTACTATATTTTTGCACATACATTCGTATTAATTCAAATATAATTTAAATGACCTGCATAGACACTATTGAAAAGCTGAGTAAATAACTGTTCATGTAAATTTCTCTTAAAGTCAACACATTATAGATGATTTTATATTGTGGTTTAAAAGTCAATGATATAAAAGCTTGCCTTTGATTTAAAAAAGCATCTGTGAGACTAAGAGGCAATATATTTCTATGAATACCTCAAAGAAGTGGGAATCCTCTATTTTGTTGTGGCAGAAACAAAAATTTTGCAGTCAAAAAATTATTCTTTGAGCTAATATTTTTGAAGCCTCCTATGTTTCAGATGTTGTTCTAGAGCCCAAGATTGAATAGTGATGAGATCAATTTCTGGAAGAAGCAGGCTGAGCCGAGTGGACTCCCTGAGTTGAAGATGTATTGCTGGGAGTCTGGGAAAACTGAAAAGACTAGACTATGTAGGGAAGAAGAACAGAGAGAAGAAAGGTCTGCGAAGGTCCCCTTTGAGCATCCACTACTGTACTGATTACCACGTGCATGTAAAGAAACTACTGAAGGCCAAGGAGAGAGCCAACTGAGAGGATTAGGGGAAGCAGTATCAAGCACTCACACAGGACCAAAGATAGTGCCTGTTCTCACCAGTCAAACTAGGAAACTTCATAATTCATAAGGCATTGAGTAGAGAGTCTTATTTTAGTAATAAGGACTAAGAAGTACTCAACCAATTAGGACTCTGAGCTTGTCTAACAAATCTTAAAAGCAAGACCCCAAAAGAACACAGTATTCCCAAGTGCTTAACTACATGCAATAGTAAAGCTCGAGAAAAGTTATAGGGAAAAAAAAAAAAAAACAGTCAGCAAGGTAAAATTCAGAATCTCTATACACGATTGAAAATTTCCAGATATGTGATGAGTAAACAAATGTGATCCCTAATAAGGAGAAAAATAAATCATCAAAAACTGATCAAGAACTGGTAGATGTTAAAGGTACCAGAAAAGGGCACTTTAACAATAATTAAGTCATATTACTTGTGTTCTACACCTAGAAGACAAATTTAATAAGTTAAGTATTAACATGGAAGAGATATAGAAAGACACAACCAAACTAAACTTACAGAAAACTATAACATGTGCAATAAAAATTACAGTGGATGGAGTAACAGTAGCACACATATTGCAGAAAAGAAAAAAAAATAGTGAGCTTGAAGATACACCAATAAAAATTATCCAGGCTACAGAGAAAGAAAAAGACTCCCCACAAAATTTAACAGACCATCAGCAGCCCATGGGGAAAACAAAGCAGCCTAATAAACATAAGTAACCTTGGAGTCCTCAAAGGAAGGAAGAAAAATGATAAATAATATAAAAGAAATAATAGCCAAAAATGTTCTAAATTTGATGAAAATTATAAACCTGCAAACTTCAAAACCTCAGTGAACCCTAAGCACACACACACACACACACACACACACACATATGAAATCTACACCAATGCATGTCATAATCGAACTACTTAAAATCAGTGACAATGAGCCAGAGAAAATACGTATATCACACACAGAAGAGTAAACATAAGGGTGACAGACTTCTTGTCAGAAACAATGCAAACAAGAAGAGAGTGGAACTATATCTTTAAAGTACTGAGAACATTAAAAACTAAAACAAAACAAAACTTAGATTTTACTCAGCGAATCTTTCTTTTTTAAAAAGAATTATTTATTTATTATCATTATTTTTCAATTTTGACCAGAGACAGACAAGAAGAGAGAGAAGAGAGAGGAAGAGAGCAAGTCACAGGTCCAGGACTTGAACTTCAGTCAGTCATATGGGAGTCCAGCACCCTTAACCACCGTGCCACTTGCTGGCCCTGTGAACCTATCTTTTAAAAAAGAAAGTGAAGGAGGGCCATCTTGTGACAGGGTGGATAAGGCAGCTGGATCCACATGGCCAACTCGAGGGTTCAAGTTCCAGACCTGGCAGCTTGAAAAACACAGCAGGTGTGTATGTATGCATGACCAAGATCACAAGAGGAGAATGAAGGAGAAGGTATTGCAAAGTGACCATGCCCCATGGTGGGTGCTTTCTTATTTTCTCTCTCTCTGTCCAACACCAAAAGCAAATAAACAAACCAATTAGTATCTATGTTTGTTAACAAATGAATAAAATTTATAAATTTCTACTCAGATTTTTCAGGATAAAAAGAAAAGACACAAATTACCAAGATTCTGCATTTTAGAACTTCAGATTCTACAGACATTTAAAAAAGGATAATTAAGGAATATTATAAAGAACTTTGATTAAATGGATACATTTCTTAAAGGTTACAAAGTACCAATGGTCACTTAGAAAAATAAGCAAACTAACCAGCAGATGGCATAGTGGTTATGTCACTGATGGCTGACCATAGTTCAAGTCCCTGGTGACTTGAAAATCACACTGGGCGCATGTGCATGCATGTGCAAGATTCCAGAGGAGAATGGAGGAGAAGGGATTGAGGCATGGCCATCCTCCCACTGTCTCTGTCTTTCTCTTTCTCCAGCTAGTGTATATGTCTTGTGGCCAAAATCTCTAAAAAAAAAAAAAAAAAAAAAAGTAAACTGAATAATGTGATATGTAGTAAAGATCCTTAATTTGTAGTTTGAAAATTTTGAATAAATAAAACTTGAGACTCAAACAGCTTTACAGGTATATTCTACTAAAGAATTAATAATATAAATTTATACAAATTCTCTCAGGAAATCAAAGAGAAAAGAATACTTTCTAACTCATACTACAGGGCCAAAATTATCCTGATATCAAAATGACACGAAGAGGGAACCAGCAGTTGGCGTAATGGCTGTGTCGCTGGACGCCCACGTAGTCGACCATGGTTCGCGTCCTGGACCCGGTGGTTTAAAACTCACGCCAGGCGCGTGTGTGTGCATGCCCAAGATCCCGAGAGGAGAATGGAGGAGAAGGGACTGCAGCGTGACCATCACCCCTGGGGGGGGTGATTTCTCGCTTTCTGTCTCTATGTCTCTCTCTGTCTGTCTGGCGAGCGCACGCACCCTATAGCGAAAATCTCTCAAAAAAAACCAAAAAACATAATAATGACATGAAGAAAAATCAAGAAAACTATAGACCAGTAGTCTATTTGTATATGAAATTACAAAGATTACATAAATGACAAAAGTCTTGACAAATTTTTAGTTATTGATATAAAAAAGTATTGATGGAATTTTTCTAAGCATAATCCAGCAGTATATAAAAAGAATAACATATTACTAACTATTTTTTATGATTAAAAATAATGCTAGATTTAACCTCTTTGAATATAGTTCTAGTGTATTTCTATGTTGTCTTATAATAAATTCCCAGAAAGGAAATTTCTGAATTATAGGTCAGATATATGTTTAAGCCTCTTGGAATAGATTTATAAATGGCTTCCCAAACTGGGTATACCATTTTAATTGTTAATGTAAGTTTATTTATTTCCTAGAAGGGAGAGAAGAGGGGAGGCAGACACTCTCCACAGAGTCAGCATGCTGCAATCCTTTCTGAGTCCTGCAGCCAGGAACACAGGTGAGGTCAGGGGGATCCAGGACATGAACCCAGAGCCTTCCCATTTGATCTCTAGCATCAAGCTGGGCTCCTATTGCTTGAAGCCCCATGGCTGGGAACATACTCTGTTGTAAATCCCTGCTAGAAGCATGTATGGAGACCTCTTGAGGTCTGACTCTACAGCCTGATGGTTGGGGCAGCTGGATCCCACATGGCCAAGATGATGTTCAAATCCAGTCCCAGCAACTAAAAGAACAAGCCAGACTAAATGTGTGCTGCCCCAAATTGTAAGGGAATAAAGAAATGAAGGAGAAGGGATTGCGGCATGACTGCACTTCATTGAAGAGTGCTTTCTCCATCATCTTCTCTCTCTATGGTGAGCCCACAGGCCAAGTGGGGAAAAAAGGCCTCTTGGGAGCACCTTCATTAATTTAGATATTGTTCTTTTTTCTTTTATGTCTTTTATCATTTTTTAGTGAGAAATGTGATGTTGAGCCTGCCATGGTGATAGAGTGGCAATGCCCCGCGATGCTGAACCCACATGACAAGGTCCCAAGTTTGTATCGCAAGGTATTCCTCTCAATGGGCATACTTTCATGTGTGTTTGTGATCTTGGCTGGCTAAGGCTGAGGGTAGATGGCTTTTTGAATACCTGTCAGGGGTGCCTTTCTCTTTCTTCTTATCTTGGAATAACTAAGTAAACTTTTTTTTTTTTTTAAGATATGTGATACCATTTTAATTGTCTTTTATTTTATTACTACTGGGATTTACCTTTTTGTTCATACAATTGACCCTGTGTATTGATGTTCAGGCTGCTTGCCTACTCTTCTATTACAATTGTACTTTCATTTTTATTCTTCTTTTCTTATTGATTTTAATAGTTATTTGCCTCAGTCATACATATCACAAACATTTTCCCCACTTTTTCATTGCATTTTAATTTACTTGTTAAAATTAAGTATAGGGGCCAGCAGGTGGCATGAGAGTTGAAGCAGATGGATCCCACATAGCCAATGTGAGGTTCTGTTCCTGGACCCAGTGATTTGAAAAACATGATAGTGCATGTATATGTGCTCAAAGTCCCAAGAGGAGAATGAAGGAGGAGGGACTACAGGTAGTTAGCCCTCTGAGGGAGAGGTAGTGCTTTTTTACTTTACCCCTTTTTTTCTCTCACTGTCTTTCTGTCAAACATACATGCCTTATAACAAATTTTTAAAAATTGAGTATAATGTATGTACGACATTTATTCTTTATAAAGTGCATGTTCCATGAATTTCTTAAGTCATGCAATTGCTACCATATTATAATAAATCTGTCCCCCATAAAAGTTTAAAGTTACCCCCTTTAAGACATTTCTTTTAGCAAATATCTAGGAGTTATAGGGTCAGTATATATTTATTAAGTTGTCCTAAAAGTCATGATGTGGGTATTTTTTATGTTTTTTCCACAAAAAAATGCAGTATGGTTTTTCCAACAACCCAATAATTTCATGAGAAACTGAAGAAATGTTTTTCAAAGTTTCTGTGGTATTTTTCATTCCTACCAGCAAATATGAGAGTTCTAGTTGCTCTATATTTTCACAAATGTGTTGTATTATTCCTATGTTCAATTTTAGCTTGTAGTTTTAATTTGTATTTATAATATAATTTGTAATTTCAAATACAGATTTGTAATTTGTATTTCTCTGGTGACTAATTGCATTGAGGCTCTTTTCCTGCTGTAACTGGCCATTCATATATCGTTTTTTGTTGTTGATGTATATATTCACATTCACGCCATTTGCCCCTTTTTTCTTGGGCTATCTTTTAAAATATTTTTTTTAAATTTTTATTTATTTTTTAAGAAAGAGAGATTTTTGTTGTAGGGCCCATGTGTTTGCCAGAGAGACAGAGAGAAAGAAAGTGAGAAATCACCTCCCAGGCAGGGGGAATGGCCGTGCTGCAATCCCTTCTCCTCCATTCTCCTCTCGGGATTTTGGGCCCGCGTGCACACACACACGCATGTGCCCAGCATAAGTTTCAAATCGCTTGGTCTGGTACTCGAACCATAGTCATCTATGTGGGATCCCAGTGATGTAACCATTACACAATCTGCTGGTCCCTCTTAAGCTATCTTTTTTAAAATTGAACTTTATTTATTTATTTATTTAAATTTGAACAAAGGGACAGAGTGAGAGAAAAGGAAAGTGAGAAAGCAAGTTGCCGGGACCGGGACTTGAACTGCTCTCAGTCATGTGGAAGTCCAGCACCCTTAACCACCATGCCACCTGCTGGCTCCCCTCTTAGTACTTGATCTGAACAGATAAATTTCAAAGAAAGACATATTAATAGCCACAAAATACATTTAAAAATTATTCAACAACTCTTTTCATAAGGAAAATGCAAATCTAAACCATAATTAGGTGTCACCTAACTCCAGTCAGAATGGCTAGGATCAAAAACATGAAAAACATATCCTGGTGTGGTTGTGGTGTAAAATGAACCCTCCTGCATTGGTGTTGGCAATGTAAATTAGAACAGCCACTGTGGAAAACAGCATGGAATATTAAAATATTTTTTTAAAAAAACCTGCTGGAATTTGGTCAGAATGGCATTGACTCCAGAAATCAATTTGAGTAGTACTGACAGCTTAATAATACCAAGTCTTCCAATCCATGAACACCATATATCTCCCCATATCTATATGCTTTCTCATTAATGTTTTGTAACTGTTGGGTCAGAACATTTAAAAATTTGAAAACCATAGGCCGCTGATATAGATGTATGTAATGGATGGTCATAGTTGTGTTTTTTAAAACTGATAAAAGTAAAACAATCCAAAGTTCTGACAAGACGAGATAGATTATATAAAGTCATCTTTAGAAAAATTCAGTGGTTTATATGCCTTTATTTTCAAGTATTTTACAGAGGCCAGATCTTAATTCAATATTGAGTTAGTAGGATGTACTATTGTTCAAAGTATTTTAGCGACTCAGACTTTGTGGAACATACTCTTAAATAGCCTCCACTAAAGGCAGTAGTGAACCTTTGATCATGGATTGAAATTGTGACAAAATCAAATGTCTTTCAGAGTCAAAATTGGCAAAATAGGATGAAAGATCAATCTAAGTAAGCCACTTGGGTCAAAAATGTATGATTTTTTTCATTCAATTTATGAACTTTGAAGAGGATTCTATTATGGATTTGAATAGATTTGAACTGACATTACCACCGGTTGCCAAGAACTAACAATAATTTCCCAAAAAAAAAAGAAATTCTTATGTGAAACAGTGTAGTATATCATAAAGAGCACTAGACTAAGAAAAAATGGCATCCTGGGACTAGCAGTTGGTGTAATGGCTATGTCGCTGGACTCCCATGTAGTTGACCGTGGTTCGAGTCCTGGACCCAGTGGCTTAAACTCATGCCGGGTGTGTGCATGTGTGTGCCCAAGATCCTGAGAGGAGAATGGAGGAGAAGGGATTGGGACATGGACATCCCACCCTGGGGGGTGATTTTTCGCTTTCTGTCTCTCTGTCTCTCTTTGTCTTTCTGGCGAGCACACATGCCCTATAGCAAAAAAAACCAAAACAAACAAACAAACAAAAACTCTCAAAAAAAAGGAAAAAGTGCATCCAGATGGTGTTGCCAACTCTGATAGTATCTACCTGAGTGGACCTGATATAAGCCCATCAATGAGTATCTTACCCTAAAAGTAAAATAATCAATTAGATCCACTAATTTTTCACTGTGGCTTCTCCTGAGAATGCCTCTTATCACAGATATCTGGATACCAACCTGCAAATTGTATTTCAATTAATTTAAAGCAAGTGAGCCCCAGAAATATTTAATTTTTTAATGTCCTATGTGTTTTGGATATTTTGTGGCAATAAGTCTGTAGACAGTCATTGGAATAAATAATAAGTGGTTACTAGAATAAATAATCTGTGGAATTCCAATTCTGAACTCATAATTCTGTAGAAGCAATGTCAGAAATGGACATTCTATATCACTCCTAATCAGTTCCTAATGATCACAGTTACTGCTGATTAGAATAAAAGGAAGATTCATCACAAATTAAGAAATAATTATTGAAATAATGAAAACAAGAGTCCTCAATATCAAGTAGTTAATGCAAGCAGTAATGAAAAAAAAAAGTATTGCATTGTCCCCTGCTCTAAAAATTCTTAAGAATATTGGCAATTTTCCACTCCTTTCTTTAGGGAGGAAGAAGGATAAAAAAGATGAACTTATTTGGAATTCTATGTACTTTGCCCTTTAGAACTAGATGGTGTTACTGAAAGTAATATGGATCCCAGCACATTACAATATATAAATATCAGACCCTGAATATAAATGTGTGGTGCATCTTTGGCCTTTGGGATATTAAAATGCTTGATGAGCCATGGACACACATTAAGCAAAAAAAAGAGAAAAAAAAAAAAGAAGAAAAGAAAAGATGGTCACTCTAAGTTATGTTATGAAGCCAAAGAGAAAGAGCAATATCTTATTTGATGTCCTCTATAAGACTTAGTATATGTTCAAGTTCAATAGCCATTCAATAAAAAATATTAGTAATGTCTATAATCAAAAATTAAGTTATGCTGAAATTAAGACTTTAGTGATACATAATAGATATTTGTTAAGGAAATAGACATAACTTTGATACCTCAAGGAATTTCATACATAAATATATTCATAAATCTCCTTGCATCTATAGTTTTATTTATACTTTATATTATGCAATTAATCAAATATGTAAAATGAGTTTTTATTTTACTTTGAGAATTTTCTATTATTTAACTTAATATATTCAGTTCATATATAGATAACTTATTCATACATTTGTAATTTTTTTGTGTGTGCGTAGGTACTTACTATGCACCAAGCACTTTCCTAACATGTTTGGAGGTATAAAATTGCCTAGTCTTTCCTTACAGATTGCCCTGGTTCTTTTTTCTCTTTTCTTTAATTATTCCAAATAGTTTTACCAAATGAGTCTTCTACTGTTTGTCCCATTGACCATTCTCTTCTTAGGTCAAGAAACTTCCATGTCTCCAGGTCACAGGCTTTCAGGATTATGGCACTAACCTTATTTCCAATTCTCTTCCCAAAAATAGTGTCATTATCTCCTGCTAGAGACCTATCCGCTTTGACTCTCAAGCAAATCCCATGGACATTTATTCTTACACTGGTGTCAAGCTTCTCAAACAGTAGCATTCTATCAGGAGCACTCATAGTCCCATATTCTTCATTACTTTTATTCAAGGATCATATCCTTCAAGAAACCTACCTCAGCTTGGAGAAGTAAATGCACTTGCACCTATGCTAATATTTCTTCATTCCCACAGATCTGGCATATCATTTGATCCTCAGATACTGTAATCATAACATTGATATGACCTGGCTTATTACTGCATTGACAGCCTTCCTTCTATAGGACACCATCAGAATCTCAGGATACCAAGAGGTAAAGCTCAACTTTGACAAAAAGGAGGTTAAGTCTATGTGAGAGATAAAATAAGAAATGGATAACAATATTTCAGGGCATAGGTTAAGTCCAGTTTGATAGAATAAATAGACATGTGCGGTAGGGTCAAAATTTATTCACCACAACTAAGCTGCACCGTGCACAAATACGTACATACACATTATCTTCTTTAGCTGTTTTTGTCACATTCTGGTGTATCTATTACTATTTCCATGAAGTATAAAACTTAAACAAAATTCCTTGCCAATTTGGGGCCATTAGGTGGTGTGCTGGTTAAGGTGCTGGACTCCCACATGGTGACTATGGTTTTAGCTCTGACCTGGCAGCTTGAAAATCACACCGGGTACACATATGTGTGTGCGCCCAAAAACTCAAGAGGAAAAGAGACTGCAGCAATGACCATTACCCCTGGGGACGATTCTGACTTTTTCTCTCTCTGTCTCTCTCCAGCAAGTGTATGTATGTGCCCTATGGCAAACCTCCCCCACCCCTCTCAAAAATAAAATTCCTTGCCGATTTAATGTAACTCAGTCTTTTCTGACTGAGTGTTAGAGGATGTTTGGGAACATCACTGCACAGTTATATGGGCTTTTTCTTCTTCTTTCTCTTCCTTTCTCTAGTAATATGTGACCATAGAAAACTATTTTGCAATCCTATGACAGCTAGAGACAGGCTTTAGTTTTCACATGAATTTTACAGGTGACTCTCTCTAATCTGCAGCTGAACTCATCATTTCTGTTTTAAAGGCCTTGACCCAAGGTTGGGGCAATGTTGCCCTGGAGTGGGCAATGCCTACCATCTGGAGCCTCACTATCTTCCTTGCTTATTAGAGAACTGCTTTGGCTCTTTTTAATTTTTTATTTGTTATTATCATTTTTTAATTGGACCAGAAAAAGAGAGAGAGAGAGTGAGAAAGCAAGCTGCTGGGTCTGGGACTTGAACTGTAGTTGACCATGTGGGAGTCTAGTACCTTAACCACCACTCCACCTGCTGGCTCCACCACCTTGGCTCTTGATGACAAGGCAGACACTCTGCAACTCAACCATGTCCTCCTCTTGTTTCCAATTTAGATGGTTCCCTCGAGACACCTTAAGGTCCCTTCATCCCATGGGATTGCCTCATAGGCACACTGACTCAATATTAGATACATTTTGTATGCCCTATGGTGTCACAAAGGAAATTCTTGAGAGCAATAACTTCAAATACAGATAGACAGCCAAGAGAAGAAAAAAAGGGAAGAAGAAAGGGGGGGAAAGGGAGGGAGGCTCACTGGGGAGATCTGTAGAGAGTTTAATTTGATCATTGTTGAGCTGGAGGAAGTTAAGAGACTTTATGTCATAAACAGCCTTGCTTACCTTGCTAGAGTTTAGAATTTATCATCAGTTTTGTGTGAGAAAGCAAGCTGCTGGGTCTGGGACTTGAACTGTAGTTGACCATGTGGGAGTCTAGTACCTTAACCACCACTCCACCTGCTGGCTCCACCACCTTGGCTCTTGATGACAAGGCAGACACTCTGCAACTCAACCATGTCCTCCTCTTGTTTCCAATTTAGATGGTTCCCTCGAGACACCTTAAGGTCCCTTCATCCCATGGGATTGCCTCATAGGCACACTGACTCAATATTAGATACATTTTGTATGCCCTATGGTGTCACAAAGGAAATTCTTGAGAGCAATAACTTCAAATACAGATAGACAGCCAAGAGAAGAAAAAAAGGGAAGAAGAAAGGGGGGGAAAGGGAGGGAGGCTCACTGGGGAGATCTGTAGAGAGTTTAATTTGATCATTGTTGAGCTGGAGGAAGTTAAGAGACTTTATGTCATAAACAGCCTTGCTTACCTTGCTAGAGTTTAGAATTTATCATCAGTTTTGTGATTTTGAAGAAGAGGTACCTCCATCTCCAAGAGCACAAGGAAAAATTGAGCTCCAGAGGTGACAACTATGAGTTGTTAGTGGTGAGATTAGTAACAGGGACAGGGAGATCCCTCACTCCAGCAGGACAGGACCAAGTCAGCTTTGCTCAGCATCATATTGTCATTGCTGGAAACCTGTAGATATTAGAAAAAGTTTTTACAGAAAAAATAAATGAAAAGAATGAATAACTAACAAAATTTCACCAAAATTCCCAAAGAAATTACTTCATCAGGCTATCCTTGGAAAATTGGGTTTCAAATTCAGAAACAGTAAATTTTTCGGAAATATGAATAAATTCAGATTCATGTTAAAGTATTATATCTAGTAGAAATAACTAATTAATTCCTAGTATACAAAAGTCCAATCTTGTAATGTTTAAGGTTCTTTGAGTAAGGGTTTGAATAGTTGCAGCCCTAATGGGACATTTTATTATGCTTATCATTGACACTCCCTGGGAGGCCCTTGGAGTTTGCAGTCAGTAAGACACATAACCTGCTGAAGCCACTTCAGAATTCCGCTGCCCTGCACATCAACGGCAGCAGCCCCACTTCTAAAGTATGACTTTAATTGTGCTACAAGTGGAGTTTTCTAAAGTGAGATTGTGCAGAGAAGTCCTTCCCCTGCCCGTTAAGTCATGTTATCTTAGCATCATCAGTTTTCATGCTGAGGGATTGCAGGTGAAAGCAACCTTAGGACATACTGCTGTTATTTTAGTAGCAAAACACACAGGGTCATCTCATATTGTTTGAATTTTCTGAGGCTTAATCATGTAAGTTCAAATATTAAAACACATCTGGAGAAAATGTAGGTTGAATTTCAATACTCGCTGGGATATCTGAGTCATGGCAGTGAAGATTTGATATTATAAACCCTTCCAAAAATATGAACAGCTCCCCTTCTTTGTGCAGCCAACTGCCTGGTATTTTATATACATCATTTTATTGTTATAACAGCCTACATAGTAGCTATTGTTAACTCCATTTTATAAGTAAGAAAGACAAGAAGGCAGCCTTAAAAAGCTTAAATAACTTACCCAAAGTCAATCTTTTTAAAAGCTGGGAAGGTATAGCTGAATCCAAAATCCTTGGTCTACCTGTAGTAGCTTCTAAGTAAATCCCCAAGGTCCCTTCTCTGGAGGGCCTACTGTCCTAAAGAGACCCTTAAATTGCTCACTAATTGTCATGAGCACTTCTTTTTTTCTGCCCTTACAACCTATATTTACTTTTCTTTTTTTCTGGTTTTGTTTGTTTGTTTGTTTTGGAGAGGTTTTTGCTATAGAACATGTGCACTCACCAGAAGGACAGAGAGAGATAGAGAGACAGAAAGTGAGAAATCCCCCCCAGGGGGGTGGCCACGCCACAATCCCTTCTCCTCCATTCTCCTCTTGGGATCTTGGACATGCACACACACATGCCCAGCATGAGTTTAAGCCACCGGGTCTGGGATTCAAACCACGGTTGACTATGTGGGAGTCCAGCGACATAGCCATTACATCAACTGCTGGTCCCATTTTTCTATTCTGTTATACAGATATGAATATGACAATGCTTCAGGAATAAGAAGAGCTATGAGGTGACATGGAATGTGACTTCATTTTCTTGTAGCAAGAATTTAAGGGTGCAATGTTGCATTCGAATACTTCTCTTAACAATTTGGCACATTTTGGTATTTACCTCACACTGAAAGTCTGACCCACCTGGCAAGTATTGACATTTTGTGTGTGTGTGTGTGTGTGTGTACGTGCTTGTCTTTTTTTTTTTTTGGAGAGGTTTTTGCCATAGGGCACGTGCACTTGCCAGAAAGACAGAGAGAGACAGAGAGACAGAAAGCGAGAAATCACCCCCCAGGGAGGATGGTCACGCCGCCATCCCTTCTCCTCCATTCTCCTCTCTGGATCTTGGGCACGCACGTGCACGTGCCCGGCGTGAGTTTTAAGCCACCGGGTCCAGGACACGAACCGCGGTCGACTACATGGGAATCCAGCAATATAGCCATTATGCTAACTGCTGGTCCCCATGCTTGTCTTATTGAACCAAAGTGATTCTCAAAGACAGGTCAGTTTTTTCCAAGCTGCCTTTTTTTTTTTTTTTTTTTTTTTTATTCATTGTCATTATTTTAATTTAATTTTTCTTTTGAAGTTAACCAGAGAAAGATAGAGGAGGAAAGTGAGAAGGCAAGCTGTCAGGCCAGGACTGCACAGTAGTCAACCATGTAGGCGCTCAGCTGCCCCAGCAAGCAAGCACTTACCAGCCCCCCAAGTTAACTGATTGGCAGAGGTGCAAGTAAATAAAACAGAATAAGACTTAAAGAAATGGAAATAGGCAAATAAAACACAAGCAAAATGACTTATTTTTCAAAGTTGAGTGACAAATTTCACTAAATAATGTCTGTGGGCCTGACTTCCTACAAAAGCTATTATGTGTATGGGGCCAAGGGCACTTCCCACATAATACATTGCTAGTGCTTTTCTGTGTGTAAGGATGAGCTTCTCAGTGTGGTTATCTTGAGACATTTCCATATCTCAGTTGGAGGCTATATGTTTATTCAGAACAAAAGAGAACTACTTAAACTGCATGGATATTTATTGGGCAGAATCCAGGTAGGCCATAGATTCTGAATGACTTTGACTAGGATAGAAATAAAACACCCATCAGGAACCAAAACTCTCCCCCTTCTCTTTTTCTGCTTTGCCCTGTTTCTTTTTAGATATGCCAAAAAAGAGTCATTGTAGTGATTTTCTACTTTAAATTCTCTAGATTCACTAGATTCCCCACCATCCATTTCTACATGCTCAGGAGAAAGTATCTGATTGGTCCAATCCTAGTCCAATCAGCTGTGGGCAGGTGGGTCTACCCAGGAACCAGCCACTCCTAGAAGCAGTGGGAGCATCCCAGCTTCTGAGAAGTTAGAACCTGCCAGAACTGAGGGCCCTGTCCCTTCCCAGGAGACAGAATACATCAAGTTAATTTCCTCAGGGTGTATGTTCTGATTACAATAGGCAGTAATTAATTTCTGATATCCAGAGAGAGTAACTTAACTATCAAGTTTATCCAAGTCCTGCACAGCCACTACATAGCAAAGGGGTTTATTTTGGCTTAGTTCTTCAGTCCACTCCCACCACCAACGCACATGCACCATTTTCCCATCCTGCATCCTGCCTGCCACCTTCCCTGCAGCACACATCACAGATAACTGTAAACACAAAGAACACATTATTGGCCTGGTGGCAGGGAAGATAATAATACCTCCCTCTAGCTGTCTTCCAAAGGATGTTGTTGACAATGAATATGCTACTGGTTGTTGAGTAGTTTGAGTTTCCCCAAGACAGTCACTGTATAAATACAAGGTATTATTACTATTATTACCATGTTTAACATTTGGTTAATAGTAGGAAAGTTCTTTTACAGTCCTAGCTGTAAACTATAGCTATAAATTTTTTCCTTCTTCTTTAAAGCTGTTCCAGAGGCTTCGAACAATGATACTAAAGTAACAATTCAAGTGCATCACTGTGCCTAATGAATAACAGCGCTCTTGATTAATGGCACTTATTCTACATCACACTGACAGAAGTATGAAGTGTAAAAATATGGAGTTTTTGCCTACTGTGATTTTTTTCTCCATTAAAAAAAAAAAACACAGGCATCATCAGAGATGATTTTTTTTGAAATGGATTTTTTTTATTACCTTTTCGTCTATTCAACTGCTGCTGTATTTTTCATTTGACAAGTACTGTGCTTTTGTCTCATGCTTGTGCTTGTCTCAGAGTGTTATCACTCAAGAGATCTGCTGTAGTCTCTGCTAAGCATCTCTGCAATCAGCGAGCTCCCTGTTACCCTAGCACTAGACCTCTTCCCTGGTGAGAAAGACCGAGGGGGGGGAGTGGGAGGGAGAGCATACTGCGCTGAAAGGCACATACTGGTCACAGCTGACAAGAAACAGCCAGGTGTTGGGGATATCTATCATGAAGCCATTGGTGAATTGCAGGTGACTAGAGGCATACTTCACGGTGCTGTATCAGAGTTTATGTATTTTACTAACCTTATTTCATTGGGTTGAAGCTATACAGTTTTATGAGCCCCCCAATCCTCTTCTAGTTGGAAATAAATTCCTCCTTGGCTGTATATTAGAGAGTGACATTGGCTGGTGGCCCATCTCTCTGGGTACATGCACTGCCTGTATTTCTTCTTTTTCTTTCGTCCTGGGGCTACAGTGCAGGGGTGTTTCTGTATGACATGCCACGAAGGAAAATGCTCGCAATTCAAGGTGAGGGAGGCAGTGCCACCAGAATGCAGCTTTAGCCTCTTGTTACATCCTCGACTTGCAAATTGTTCAATCTCGTGGTGATTTGAATGGTTAGCACTGTTGTCAGCTATCTCTGCGCTACAGCTTCTCTCTCTCCTGGCAGGAACATCTGGGACACAGACTTCACAAACAGTAATAATAACCCTACTTTAGCTTTCACATTTTTGCAGTTGTTATTATGTCATCATGGTAAATGACCATAATTGACCCCCACAATGAAATGTTGCCAACATTCATATGAATAGCTACTGCAATCGCACAGGCTAGCAGGCATGTGCTTTGCAAATAAAAATTTTGCTGAATAGCTGAAATCTCAGGTTCATTTGGGGACCTATGTATTTTTGAATTATAATGGAAAATTATTTGTTTCTGAAACAGAAGAGTACCACACACACAGAAACCTAAACAGGAGATCAGGGCTAAGTATTAAACAGAGATTTCCAGGATTTGCAGGAGCCACTGATATCTTTTGGGGCTGATTTAGAGAAAGAGTGATGCGTCACTAGAGCACATTGGAAAGGCAGACAACACACACATACACACACATGTATGCACCTATATGTACACAAAAAAATTCCAGTATCACCACCATTCCAAAGTTAGCACTGACCTTTACTGAACTTCAGAATTGGCATGCAGCAAGAACATAAGATAATAATAATAATAACAATAATAATGAAGTGATAATGCTGAAACTCATATCAAAATTCTGACTGTAACTGTGCATTTTAATATTGTACTCAGGAGGCAATTTCAGCTCAATTATTCTTGACAATTTTCAGCTGATTTGGTTGAGAAACCAGGATCATTTCAAAAGGGTTGTTTCAATAAATGAATGAATAGGTGAGTAAATGAATGAAATCAATTTGCCTCTACTTCCTGAGGACACTATTTTATCACAAAATGCCTATTTCTATTGGACGTAAAACAAAACAAAACTGGGCATGTTGCCCTAAAATAAAACACAACCCAACCTAGAAAGTAGAGACTTAGAAATTAGCTTTATATAGATCCATGTAATCTAAAGAAGCCTTACTGGTTCAATCAGTGTCATTTAGATCTAGTTAAAATACCCACCCAGGATTCTGAAAAACGTGTCCCAAAATCTTCTCTTAATTCCTCCTCATGTTCTAGAAACACGCTTCTCTCCAGTTCTCTTCCACTTAACAAGGGCACCATTGAGAAGAAGAACCAATGATTTCACTTCGCTGTTGGTTAGAGATTAAGGAAGCTCATGAATTTCTCATTATAAACAAAAGATGATGGAAATTACTTAACCATTCTTATAATTCCAAAATTCTTTAGCATTTCAGATGAACTAAGCAAGCATAGGTTTTCTGTAGTTTCCTATGACACAAAGAGGTGTGTCTCCAGGATGACCTGGGGCAGCCACAGGATAAACTACAATTGCCTTTGTTTTGTTCTGTTCTGTTTCAGTTTCTCCATGTGCAAAAGAGGCAGAGGGAGGCAGAGAGAGAAGTAGACACAGAAAGAGAGGAAACCCCTCCCAGGGCCCCCACGCCACAAGTTTCAGTCAGTCCAGATCACACAAATGTGTCTGCATATTCAGCATGTTTAGGAAGGTCCCAGGATGCAAATCCAAGATCTCTTTTTAAATAGTTTTGCTATAGAGCACGTGCACTCGCAGGAGAGTCAGGGAGAAACAGAGAGAGAAATCAAGAAATCACCTCCTCAGGCCATGCCACAATCTCTTCTCCTCTGTTCTCTCAGAATTTGGGGCACTCACACATGTGCCTGGTGTGAGGTTCAACTGCTGGGTCCAGAACTTGAACCTCAGTCAGCCATTTGGGAGCCCAGCAATGTAACAAATTAGCCATCTGCTGGTCTCAAAACTCAGGACCTTTTGAACATAATTTCAGCTGTGTTCCTGCTGTATCACTACCTGGCCTGAGACTATGATTAATTACCTTTGGACCACTTCCACCTTTCTACTCCCCACTTCTTGTATTGACCAGTGGCTCAATTTGGTGACTTTGGAACTTGGAAGAATTTCATTGAAGAGTGGCTGATCCAAGAAGGATTTGGTTGAAGTGTAGATGATCCAGGAAGGGTTTGATTGAGGAGTGGCTGCTCCAGGAAGGGTTTGGTTGAGGTGTAGATGACCCAAGAAGGGTTTTGTTGAAGATTCAGTCTGTCGTTCTTAGGGCCCTTCGCCATACCTGCAGTAGTACATGAGACATCATGTTCTCATGGCTGATGTTTCCAGTTCTATCTATGCATTTCAGGTCTCAAATACCTGAAACTCTATGACCTCTTTTTCTAACCCCCAGACTTCTGTTGATTCAATGAGCACCTCATCCTCCTTTTTCAGCTTTCACAGTATTTATGGATGCTTCTGGATTATCTACACATTACGTGCAGCCATGATAAACTTGAGTGCTATCTCATGTCTATTTAAATAATTGTGCTTTGTATCACACATATTGTTGGAAGTGGTTTTGGGATAAATATTTGGCTTCTTTTAGAGGCTTTTTTTTTTTTCTTTTCTAGTCCTAAGAAAATAGACCACTAACACAGATGCACTAAGATTCCTTCATTTCTCTCTGTGTAGCTCTACTGTCCCACTCTTATTCATTGCTACTTCACAAATTGATATAAAACTGGAGAGACCTGGATGGTACCAGCAGTTGACATAATGGCTATGTCACTGGACTCCCCTGTAGTCAACTGTAGTTCGAGTCCTGGACCCAGTGGCTTAAACTCATGATGGGCACGTGTGCGTGCATGCCCAAGATCCCAAGAGGAGAATGGAGGAGAAGGGATTGTGATGTGGTCATCCCCCATGAGGGGCGATTTCTCCCTTTCTCTCTCTCTGTCTCTCTCTAACTCTCTGATGAGTACATGTGCCGTATAGCAAAAACCTCTCCAAAACAAAACAAGACAAAACAAACAAAAAAACCTGGAGACCTGGATATATGTGTCTAGTGGCATATTTGAACTTCTTTCTCTTACAGGCTTTTTGATTCCCCTTAAGTTGAAAGGGCTGAGTTTTCACCATGTAGCAGGTTCTTTCCCAACATCATATTCATGGAAGTTCAATTAATTTAGATTTTTTCCCAATAGTTTTCTGACTTTCAATATAGATTTATAACTAGGAGCTGAAAAATTCTTTGGTAGAGAAAAGCTGAATGTTGGTTCTTAATTTTTCTTTACATTCTGGCTATTTCATACCTAATCTTTCCAGATAAAAAGTGAGCCTTTCTGGAGGAATATCTTGTCATACAAGAGAGTAAAACTGCAGTGATATTTTAAAACAATATCATCCCTGTTACTTACGCTTCACATTTCTAGCTAATGTCTTCTCTGCTATTGTCTGAGGTGACTTTCAGAGATGATATCTTCCAAAAATGTTATGATGAATAAGATTTTTCCCCAAATCTTACAGACATAGCTCTGGATCCAAGTATTAGGAGACTGATAGTAAATTAGAGAATAACTTGATATTTTTATCTTATCATCATTAGACCACGAGTTCCCAAAATATATGACATTTGTCTTGTTCACATTTGAATTTCCAGAATCTAATATAAACATTAAAAAGTGACCAGTAGGGGGCCAGCAGGTGGCATAGGTTAAAGTGCTGGATCCCACAAGGACGACTCTGGTTTGAGTCCCTCCCGGACCTGATGGCTTGAAAATCAGGCCAGGAATGTTTTCATGTGTTCCCAAAGTCCTGAGATGAAAATGGAATAAAAGGGATTGTAGTATGGTCATCTGCCCTGGACAGAGTGGGAGGGAAGGGAATAATTTCTCACTTTCCCTTTCTCTGTCTCTCTCTGGCAAGTGCACATGTCCTATCGCAAATAAAACAAAACAAAACAAAAAGTGACAAATAAACTTTGGTTAAAATGAATTCAGACTTCACTAAGTACTTCTCAAAACTGAAGTTATTGTCTCTATTGCAATAGAGTTTGAGATAGCTAATATTTCAAGAGAATTTCATGAAGAGACCTTAAAATTTTTCTGTCTATACTTACTCTCTAGACCACCTCATTTGGACTCATAGATTCAATATGTGTTCTACTTCTACAGTAAGACTGCATAAATTGCATCTCCCAGCCCTGGTTTTCTCTCTGAACTTGATTGTATACCCAGTTGGCTACTTGACCATTCCATAACATTTTCCAAGACTGGACAACTGACTCCTGCTTTCACTCTTGCCCCTTTATCAAGCTGCCCCAGCTATCCATATATATATATATATGGATATAATTAGCTTAAAAAACTATATATATATAATTATATATATATATTTATAATTAGCATAGAATACTTGTTATCATCCTTGATTCTTCTTCCTTACACCAAATCTAATCCATCAGTAACTCCTCTCTCTTTATCTTCAAGTTATTTTTAAAATCCACCTACCAGAATCAAATTATATCTCTATCACACCACCTTGGTCCAAGGCACCATCATTTCTCCTATTCCCATTCTCTCCTAACTAGTTGTACTGCTTCTAATCATGTAGTCCATTCTCAACAGAGCAATGAAATTACATTCCTCTTTTCTACCCTAAATTAACTTTCATCCTTGCTCAGAGAAAATGTCTCTATTCATAAAATGCCCATAAGGCCCTAAACGAGCCAACTTCTTGCTACTTCTCTGGCTTTATTTCTTACTATTCTGTGCCTGCTCATTCTACTCTGATCTTACTGGTCCCTTGGTACTTACCCAGCAAGCATGGTGTGATCTCAGAGACTTTGTGCTTACTGTGTCATTTGTCTGCAGTGACTTTCCCCTAATATCTAAGTGGCTACTTCCTCATTGCCCTCAATTCTGCACATAAACACCTTTATCAGTGAGACCTTGTCTGACCACCTTAAAATCACTCACTGTTCCCAGAATTCCCCATTCCCTTTTCCAACTTTTGTTTTTCTCCATCACACTTACCACCCTGAAAATATACCTGTACTTAACTATTTGGCTTGTCCTCCTGTCTGGAAAATAATCTACATTAGGACAAAAATATTATCTTTTTTATTCACAGCTGTATCTCCAGCATCTCCAGATACTTAGAACATGCTAAGTGTTCAATGAGGATTTGTTGAGTGAGTGGATGGATGGACAGGAAGATGGACAAATGACTGAGAAGAAAGGGAGGTAAGTAGATGGTAGCTTGCTAGATGAAACTATATCAGTACACATCACCAATACTCTTGATTTGTTCCACCAGAGTTAATTGGCATCTATGAGGTATTTCTGGAAGTAGTAACCTAGAGAAGAAAGATTTTAAATAAAATTTTATTCCAATCATTCAGTCATTGAGTATTTTTTAAGTGCAAAATTTTTTAGGTTCCACAATAAGCAAGATAGGTATTACCTCTTCTGTTAAGGAGCATTCATGTAGAAATATCTTCTAATGTAGTCTAAGATATTAACAGAGTTTGTATTGCTTAAACTATTACAGCAATGTTTCCCTTCTGCATTTTCGTATACATCATGTATTACCTTGGATCAGTGTTACTAGTTAGGAGAGAATGGCAGTAACCCAGGAAAGAGATGATGGTGCCATGGACCTAGGTGGTAGTGGTAGAGATATAATTATATTCTGGTAGGTGAGTTTTAAATCTAATTTGAAGTTAAAGTGGCAGGACTTACTGATCGATTGGGTTTGGGATTTAACAGGATGAGTCAAGAATGATTACAAGTTTTCTAAGCTAAAAATGTGGACAGTCAAGGGCCGGCAAGTAGCATGGTGGTTAAGGCACTGGGCTCTCATATAGAGAAAATTGGTTAAAGTCCCAGATCTGATGGGTTGAAAATCACTCTGGTCACATATGTATGTGTGCCCAAAATCCTCAGAGGAGATAGAGGAGATGGGATTGCTGCATGGCCATTTCCCACCAGGGAGTGATTTCTCACTTCCCCTCCCTCTGCCTCTTTCCAATAAGTACGTGTACTAAATGGCAAAAACCTAAAACAATGTGGAAGGACAGATGGGGCAGGTTGTGGGAGGGCAGAAATGAAAGCAGAAGGGCATTTGTCCAGACTGGGACAGTATCTTGGATTTTCAAGGTCAGGCTATGATATAAACTGGGCTCTTGATTCAACTTCCCAAATACACCTTCCATAATTTTCCAGCAAATGGGAATTAATGCAATAACATTGATAATAACAGTAACAACAGCTAACACATTATTTATTAAGTGCCAGACACATTGTTAGTAACTTATGTAGATTTTCTTCTAGAAAGTGCATTTCCTTTGCACATGAGTGTGCCCATGTTGCTGGGTTTGAGCCAATAGATGTCAGAGTAAACAGTATATATAAATTCTATATTGTCTAAACTTGAAAATAAGTTTTCCTGTATGTTGACTCTAATTTTCATGAGCAAGCCTATGAGCCAACCACCCAAATTTTAGCTTTGCGAGTGATGGTAGAGCTACAAGATGAAAGGGACACAAGTTCTTAAAGGCTTGTGGAGCACATCTACCCCACCATTCTAAATTAGCTTGTTACACTAAGATAAACAAAATTGTATTTATTTGCGATTACTTGGTCTCCTTTTGAATAAAAACAACACATTTATACCAATTCATAATTACAGTTTTCTGAAGTGAAATAATATAGTGTCAATCAGGCACATACAGAATTTTTAAAATTGTTTTTCACAATTGTTTTTTTTTATTGCATCTGGCCAGCTATTTGCCAGTCAGATCCATGCTCTGACACTCTACCCCACTTGCCATGCAAGCTGTAAAAAAAGTGGTATTCCAAGACTGGTATGTGATCAGGTGCAGACTTGGTTAACTGCCATGCTGTGTATCCAACACATTATCATTTTTATTCCTATTAGGCACTATTTAAGTACTCAGTTTCTAGAGCAAAGTTATTTGTTCCACTTTTTTCATTAATTCCCAGTATCTTCTCCTGACTATGCAATGTGGACCACGCTTTGCCACTCAACACTCATATAGCACTCACAATAAAAGGTTTTATTTTTTTTTTATTTATTTTTTTTTTTGCTTTATTAGACACTTACAGCATTCTCTCTTTGTTCCTCTTGTGCTATGTTGGAAAGAACAACCTGTAATAAGTTGCTCCCACTTCACAACCAAAAATAAAATTCTCTTTTTAAATGGAATACTTTCATTTCAAGTGTGATAATGCCAAATTTGGCACTAAAAACTGTGATAATTTAATAGCTTCATCCTCAAAATCTCCCTAAAAATGTTGGATTTAAGAGAATAGTTAAGACTTGGGTAACATTCTCCTGGGGAAAACATACATATAGCTAGGAAGACACCCAAAATCAGGGATCTGGATTACACCCTTCCCATCCCCATCCTGCCACCACACACCAATGCCTCATCGCCATACTGATGAGCTGGCTCATCCATGACTTTCCTAGCTCTTCCCGTAAGCATCACTCATCTGGAGCACAACATGTACTTAGTGTTATTGTTATTTATCTTTTGAATGCACGTTCTGACTCCCCAATAAACTTGATAAAACAGGAGACAGCCAATAATGTGATGTAGCCATGTAGCCCCAGTTTCCTTCCACACAGCCACCACCCTGGCCCAGTGTGCTCAGGAAGGGTGGACTCATGATCGTATCTGTAACACTGTTCTTATGTAGCTCCAGTGTTTCCAGGAAACAGGAGTGGAAAGGGAAGCTTGAAAGAAAAGAGGACACCTTACTCCACTAATTTAGCGGCTCATAGGCCTATATTATTAATTTTATTTTCTGATAGAGCACTCTTTTAAGTTTATGCTGCTTGCCCTAGGACTCTTAAGTTGTAGTTCTAACTTAATAGACTCTACTAACATAACAATCTCCAGATTATGAGAAGAGTTATATCTAATATCTAGCAAGTTCTGAGAAAAATTTTATAAGAGCATAAATATCGTAAGTAAGATTTGCATAAATAGACTTTTATTTCTGCCTGACATTCAGGTGGAAAATATGTTAATTTTCTTTCCCCATGTACTTTGCTGATTTCTATTGATTGAATTTATTATTGTTCATTTTTGTTATTTTATGATTGTTTACTTTGTCCAAAGTTTACTTTGTAATATTCATCTCCATGAAAAAAAGAATATGGGGGTGAGATTACCATAATGTATCTCAAAACATGGAAAGGGCATGCACCAACATGATGTTTTTAACATACCAATGTTACATTGTTGTAAAGGTGGAGGTCATGATGACTCAAGCAAAGCAAAAATAAACCTGCAATAAAAAACTCATCTGAAGGACATTTTTCCCTTTTAATGTGGTTTGGAGTCGTGTTTTTAAAGTTAATTTTGTAAATCTCATAAAGGCAATATAGTAAATGAGTTAAGGAAACAGGCTGTTGAAGCCAGCCAGTGGTATGAGAGTTAAGGCAGCTGGATCTCAGATGCTTGACTGTGTGGTTAGAATTCTGGACCCAGAAACTCGAAAAACACGTTGGGCATGTGTGCATGCAAGCCCCAAATTCCAGGAAGAGAATGGAAGAGAAGGGATTGTAGTGTGGCCATCTTCCCCAGGGTTTTCTCTCTCTCTCTCTCTCTCTCTCTCTCTCTCTTGCATAAAGCTTGAAAGAAAAGAGGACACCTTACTCCACTAATTTAGCGGCTCATAGGCCTATATTATTAATTTTATTTTCTGATAGAGCACTCTTTTAAGTTTATGCTGCTTGCCCTAGGACTCTTAAGTTGTAGTTCTAACTTAATAGACTCTACTAACATAACAATCTCCAGATTATGAGAAGAGTTATATCTAATATCTAGCAAGTTCTGAGAAAAATTTTATAAGAGCATAAATATCGTAAGTAAGATTTGCATAAATAGACTTTTATTTCTGCCTGACATTCAGGTGGAAAATATGTTAATTTTCTTTCCCCATGTACTTTGCTGATTTCTATTGATTGAATTTATTATTGTTCATTTTTGTTATTTTATGATTGTTTACTTTGTCCAAAGTTTACTTTGTAATATTCATCTCCATGAAAAAAAGAATATGGGGGTGAGATTACCATAATGTATCTCAAAACATGGAAAGGGCATGCACCAACATGATGTTTTTAACATACCAATGTTACATTGTTGTAAAGGTGGAGGTCATGATGACTCAAGCAAAGCAAAAATAAACCTGCAATAAAAAACTCATCTGAAGGACATTTTTCCCTTTTAATGTGGTTTGGAGTCGTGTTTTTAAAGTTAATTTTGTAAATCTCATAAAGGCAATATAGTAAATGAGTTAAGGAAACAGGCTGTTGAAGCCAGCCAGTGGTATGAGAGTTAAGGCAGCTGGATCTCAGATGCTTGACTGTGTGGTTAGAATTCTGGACCCAGAAACTCGAAAAACACGTTGGGCATGTGTGCATGCAAGCCCCAAATTCCAGGAAGAGAATGGAAGAGAGGGGATTGTAGTGTGGCCATCTCCCCCAGGGTTTTCTCTCTCTCTCTCTCTCTCTCTCTCTCTCTCTTGCATATACTCCCTGTTATCAAATAAAACAAAAGGAGAGCAGGCCCTGTAACCAGACTAGCTTACATCCCAGTTTTGTTACTTACTAACTTTTATACCACTTCTCTGCTTCCATTTCTTCAAGTAGTCAGTTGAGAGGGGAATGGCATCAATTTCAGAGTGGAGCTGAGGACTGAGTAAATAAACTCATGCAAAATACAGAGCAGATAGTCTGGTACATAGTAAGTGCTTAAAGAATCTTAGCTACTATTTAGAAACAATTTAGATTAGAGACAGTAAGAATCTAGACACATTGAGTGATGGAATCTCCATTTGACTATGCATTTTCTGATAGAATTTAAACCAGCATCTTTGTCATACTTGAAACTCTAATTCCTTCTTATTATCTGCAGATAAATTCTACTTTCAGAAGAAAATAACCTCAATAAATAAAATGTAAGTGGAAGACAAAAAAATCTGCAGTGATTCTTCTCATAAAAATTAAATTAAATGTTAAAAGTATTTGTCCTTATGGCATCATATTGCTTGTAACTTCATGGTTTTGGGGAGGACTGAAGCAAGGAGTAACTCAAGGGTTAATTGTAAAAGAGCAAAAATAACTTATATGACATTATGGTATTATTTCCTTCTCTGTAAGGGTTAATCTTTGGTCCCATGTCCACTGTCTCAGAGATCATCTTGAAGAATGTCCACTAAGTTATTAATTTGGTGTTATTCCATTTCCTTCCTTCTTTCTACCCTTTCTCTCTTTCTTTTTTTCCCTTTTCTTTCTACTTCTTCTCTTTTCCCTTCCTTTTCTCTTTCTCCTCTTTCCTTTCTTGTATTCTTTTTTTCTGTCTGTCTCTCTTTCACCAGAGGGCATGGGCACTTGTCAGACACAGAGAGGGACAGGGAAAACACCACGATGAGATGTGGTCACACTGCAATTCTTTTCCTCCATTTCTCCATCCTGCCAGGATTTGGGACATGCACACATGTCTGGTGTATTTTTCAAGTCAGTGAGGCCAGAATTTAAACCACAGTTTGAAGTGTGGAATCTGACTCTCTTAAACACCAAGCTATAGGGAAGACCCTTGATGCTATTCCTTTTATAGGATAGTCTCATTTTAACAGAAAGCACCCAACAGGGAGAAATGCTGGGATAGTGAGTGGGGACCTACTGTTTTTCCCCTCTGCTGTGTTCTCTAATGCACCTCTTTCTTCTGGCAGTTGCCTTCCCCTCTACTCCATGCTCATTTCCTGTGTCTCTGCGATCTTGACTTTTGTTCCAGGCCATGACATTTGGTCTTGGTTAGGCCAGTACCCATCTTAGAGAACTTTAAACTTAGAACAGAGAAAAGTGGGCAAGTTTCTCTCCTGGGATAAAGTGTTATTTGGAAGCATTAGCCATGTTGATGTCATATGGAGAAAGCTAGCCTACCAAAACAAAAAAAGGAGAGTGACACTGATACATACAAACTAGGAAAAGAGTTTGGGAAGCATGAGCAATGCTGATATTTATCAGCATTGATCATGAAACATCTATCATGAGACTTATTGGTGGTGAGGGGGTGATGAGGAAGGCGGTCAACCTGTTTTCCTATTCTTTCCACTGCTTATAGCTTCTCTTTGGGGTCTAGAAAACACTTGGTACTGCTTTTCAGAATTCTCCTGACCTGACTTTTTTTTTGTGTGTTCTGGCCACTGATTCTATGCAGCTTCTTGAAGTCACATTTAGGAGGCCTCTCGCCAAAGGCTTCTTTCTTTTTACCCAATAACTTCTTGGATGTCACAGTGTGGAAATCTACTCCATATTCCCCTACGCACAATATGAAAGTCCAAAAGACTTAGTACCCATTGAGCCACTGTTGATCAGTGGAAACCAATGGATAAAGGCATTTTCCTTTTGTCTCAAGATTATATTTCATGAGAATCTCAGTAGGTCTTAGAGAGACTGAGTACAAGTCACTTGATCCCCTGGAGCAAGTTAGAGTGGCCAACTTAATAATTCTTTCTTGAACTAGCTTTTCTTTTTACTTGATTCAATCCCCCTGCCCTACACTAGTTTATTGTTCCTAAATAAACTCTAGAGAATCTTTTAAGTCAGGCTCTACTTTTGAGGGAACATAAGCTAAGACACCAAGTATTATTTTAGCAAATTTCCTTTGGGTTCTATTTCAGTCACAATGTAATGGGTTACAAAAGTCTTCATGTCTAGTCCCAGCTAAGTATTTGGTGCACAAACTGTGACTTTGGACAAACGAACTCGTCTATGCTTTAGTTTATTCATAAATAAGATAGTAGTATTAGGCTCTTTATAAGATTCCTTTCATTTCTAACATTATATATATATATTTTAATATTTTAAAATTTTTCCTGGAGGCATGTATTCTCACTGGTAAGAGACTGAAAGAGGAAAAGTAGGCTCATGAAAGATGGTCATGCCATAATTCTTTCTCCTTCACTTCTCCCTTATTTCAGGAGTTTTGGCACATACACATATCTGTCATGTTTTTTTAAGTTGTCAGGTCCAGGACTAGAACCACATGCTCAGCCACGGGGATCCAGTTGCTTTAACCACCATGCTACCAGCTGGCCCAGATTCTATAACTTAAAGAAAAGCCTTCTTCCTGTTTCAGAGGAATCAGTCTCTAGTGCTGACAATGCAGACACAGCGACTGCCATTTCCTCCCAAGTATATTGCTGGCCCATCAGTGCTCATGTCCCTGGTAGCACCATGGCAGAGTCAGCCCTTAATTTTCATGTGTTCCTTACTCCAGCATGCCGAGGAGGGACGTTTCAGAGTGGAGTTCATAAACTAATTTGTGAGTGTATCAGAATCTCTCAAGCATCTTCAGAAGTATCTACTGATAACTGGTCTGAAATTATATTCTTATAAAAAAAGCTAGAAATTCTGAAATACCTTCTTTCTTTTAATTAATTAATTTTTATTCACATTCTATTATTGTACATCTCTATAGCATGCAATATAATTTTCATAGTATGTATATAGGATATAACAATCAAAGAAAATTATTATATACATACATTTCTTCTTTTTTTTTCTCCCTAGACCATGTACATTTGCCAGAGAGAGATAAACAGAGACAGGGGGAAAGTGAGAAATCCACCCTCCCCCGACCTCCGCCAGGGAAGATGGCCATGCTGCAATCCCTTTTCATTCTCTTCTCTAGATTTTGGACTCGCATCCCTGAAAAGATTTTTCAGGTCACCGGGTCTGAGACTAGAACCATAGTTGGCCATGTGGGAGTCCAGCACCTTAACCTCTATGCCACTTGCTGGCTCCCATATACATCATTTTCTTTTCTTTTCTCCCCCCTCTCCCTCAGAGTATGTACATTCTCAGGAAAGAGATGTACAAAGACAGGAGGAAAGTGAGAAATTACTCCCAGGAGGGATGGCTACATCACAATCCCTTCTCCTCCATTATCCTTCTGGGATTTTAGACACACATGCATATGCACCCAGTTTGATTTTCAAGCCACTAGGTCCAAGACTCAGACTGCAGTCAGCTATGTGAGAGTCCAGCCACGCAACCACTCCACTATCTGCTAGGCCCATATACATCATTTTCAAGAGCTTTACATTCATTTGTATGTGTTTCTTCTCTTTGCAACTACTCTCCACCATCCTCTAGCCTTCCTGATATCTACACTTATCTGCTATCTACAATTATCCTATCTACTATCATATCTTCAGATATTTCTATTTCTGCCATAGAGTGCAAACATTCAGTACATACTGAGGAGAGATATACAGTGTGTGTATTTCAGAGTCTGACTTACTTCACCTAGTATTAAGTCTTTTATATTCTTCTGCTTTGAAACAAATGACAGGGTCTCATTGTTCCTTTTGGCTAAATGGTATTCCATAGTATATGTGTGCCCCAGTTTTTCAATCGAGTCATCGCTCTTGGCCACTTATGTTGATTCCAAGTCTTAGCAATTTTGAAAAATGCTGCAATAAACACAAATGTGCACGTGCTTTCTGACTGTCTCCTCAACCTTTGGGTGATATAAAAGAGTGGGATTACTGAGTCATACAGTAGTTCTATGTGTAGGTTTTTGAAAAATCTCCATATTGTTTTGCACATTGGCTGTATTAATTTACATTTCCACCAACAGGATAAAAGGGTTCCCTTTTCACTATAGCCTCTCCAGCACCTGTCATTCTTTATCTTTTTGATAATAGCCTTTCTAACTGGGGTTAAATGATACTTCATTGTGGTTTTGATTTAAATCTCTCTTATAATAAGAGACAGTGAACATTTTTTTTCATATGAACTGTGATCATTTGTATGATTTTCTTATAGAATCATCTGTTCAAAACATTTGTCCATTTTTTTAAAAGAAATTTTTGTTAAAGGGTGCGTGTGCTTGCCAAAAGTGCGTGTGCTTGACAAGAGTGACAGGAAGTGTGAAATCACCCCCCAGGGAGGATGGCCACACCACCATCACTACTCCTCCATTCTCCTCTCACGATTTTGGGCACATCCGCACATGTGCCAAGAATGAATTTTAAGCCACCAGATCTGGGACTTGAACTGTGGTCAGCTACATGGACAGCCAGCAACGTAACCATTTAGCCATCTGCTGGTCCCACATTTGTCCATTTTTTATTGGATTCTTCTTCTTCTACTTGTCCTCCTCCTCCTTCTTTTTCAAATGAGCTGCTCGAGTTCTCTATATATTCTGGTTATCAATTTCTTGTCTGAGGGATAATTTGAAAATGTCTTCTCCCATTCTGAGGATCGTCTCTTCACTATAATTGTTCCCTTCACAGTGCAGGAGCTTTTTAGCTTGATGTAATCCCACTTGTCTATTTTTTGGATTATTGCCTATGCTTTAGGAGTCCTATTTAAGAAATCTTTGCCCACTCTATTGTCTTCAAGAATTTTCTCTAAGTTTTCTAATAGTAGTTTTATAGTTTCAATCTGTACATTTAGATCTTCGATCCATTCTGAGTTTTTTTTTTTCATGGTGAGAGATAGGGATCTAGTTTCATTTTCCTGTAGTCGGTGAGATATTCTTAAAAGTATTTTTCATTTAAAACTTGAGCCTCATAGGATTCTGAGAGGTTCCTGCCATTTTTCTTGGTATCTAGGTTCTCAAATTTAGAATTTTTACTTCCGTGCATTTTCTCATCATCCTTTTATATCCTTCATCATGCTCATCCCTAAGCACCTTTAATAATTAAAATGCACCCATTTTTTAGCACTTCTGTCAGCTTTGAAACTACTAGTAAATGACTTTTTTGTCTTTGGTAAGGATCAATTGTGTTTCCAGTTCTTCTGTCCACTTTGACATCTCTTCAAAGATATGACCAGGGCAAGTAGAGTTCAAACAATTATATGGTGTAAAATAAAAACAAAAACCTAAACTACAAAACTCCTACATATTTGGTGTTGAAGAAAAACTAAGTATTAATGGTCTATGTAAGTCAAAATAATTGGAGGGACCAGCAGTTAGCGTAATGGCTATGTCGTTGGACTCCCACGTGGTTGACCATGGTTTGCATCCCGGACCAGGTGGCTTGAAACACACCAGGCGCGTGTGCGTGCATGCCCAAGATCCCAAGAGGAGAATGGAGGAGAAGGGATTGCAGCATGGTCATCCCCCCTGGGGGGTGATTTCTCGCTTTCTGTCTCTCTGTCTCTCTCTGTCTGTCTGGCAAGCGCACGCGCCCTATAGCAAAAACCTCTCAAAAAAAAAATATCTGGAGATATAACATACAGAAAATCTTGGTATCTCAGGCCATACTTAGTGAGTATTTCAACATACATTGAGAATTAACAAAGCAAACTTACATCAAGGAACTGAGTTAGAGAGTAGTGGACTTACTTTGCACTTAGTGCATCAGAGACAAAGGGGAGGCAGAAAATCTGGTAGCAAGACAGACAGAACGATGTTGGGTAAAGAGTGTCTAAGTGGTCAAGGTTTCTAGACAACAATGATCTCTACTTTTTGTCCTAAAATCAAAGAAGTTTATGAAATCTTTATTCAGTGGCATTGAGAAGACTGTGATTTGTAATAAGTATTTTTATGGAGTCCATTGCATTAAGGAAATATTAGACTGCCAAATTTTACATGAATGTGTGCAGTAGAAAATAAAACCTGAAATGACCAGAAAATAAAAATGCAGTTGAGGAATATGTTTCCTTTAAAAACTAAACTGAGTAACCACAAAAATAGAGACAAAGAGCTTTGCAAGACATATGTCACCCTGATTTTATTTTATTGACAAAGGTCATGTGCATTCATCAGAGAGAGAGGGGAAAATTACCCACTAATGGGGAATGATTATGCAGCGATTCTTTCTCCTCCATTTTTCCAACCTGTTGGGAGCATACGCCCAATATATTTCTCAAGCACTGGAGCCAGGATTTGGAACATGTGTATCCAGCTTTCTTAACCACTAGGCCATGGGCCATCCCAATATCATCTCTGATTTTTTTTTAGAGGTTTTTGCTATAGGGTGCGTGCACTCGCCAGACAGACAGAGAGAGACAGAGAGATAGAAAGCGAGAAATCACCCCCCTGGGGGGATGGCCACGCCACAATCCCTTCTCCTTCATTCTCCTCTCGGGATCTTGGGCACGCACGCACACGCGCCCGGCGTGAGTTTTATGCCACCGGGTCCAGGACGCGAACCACGGTCGACTAAGTGGGAGTCCAGTGACATAGCCATTACGCTAACTGCTGGTCCCACATTTCTGATTTTTTAAGAATGACTTTGTGACCCAAATTGTGGTAGGGTACACTGCTGAGACATTGTGCTCCATAGGCTGGAACTACATGAAAACAAGGTTGGATATACAATCCAATCTAAAGGCCCTGCATAGTGACACATGGAAAAAATCCCAGGACTCAGGAGACTAAGTGAGGTGGGATAATTATGAACTTAGGTTGGCATGGGCCATATAGTGATTGTCTGAAAGAGCTAGACACCTGTAGTGTACACCTGTAGTCCCAGCCAGAAAACTGAGACAGGAGTATTACAACACAGCAAGACATTTTAAATTAATTTTTTTTAATTAAAAAAATTTTAACCTGTTTTTGCTGTAGAGTGTGTGTGCTCACTGGAGACACAGAGAAAGACAGAGAGAATGAAAGTGAGAAATCAAGCCCTTACTTTCTCCTTTCTCCTCCATTCTCCTCTTGAATTTTGGGCATGCACGCTTATGCATCTGGCATAAATTTCAAACTGCTGGGTCCAGGACTTGAACTGTGGTTGACTATGCGAGCATCTAGTGTCCCAACCACTTTGCCAGAGACAACTGAAAAAAAATGGATGAGGAGGAAGTTAGGATTTAAAAGAAGGTCAATGGAAAATGTAGCAGAAGCTGTAGTTCCATAAGGCCAGTACTGGTTCAGCCAAGAAGCAGACTGGTCACAAGCTTAGGATCTCAGCCAAGCAGAGGAGGAGCAAACAAACAAAATAAAAGCAGATTTGTCTTTGATGAATTTAAACTAAAAAGCAACTCTAACAAAACCATCTTCATTCCCACAACAGTTTAAATAATGTCCTCTTAAAAATGAAAGTTTTATATTAAATTACTTGGGACCAGCAGATGGAGGCGTAAGGATTGCGTCACTGTACTCCCATGTAGTTGACTGCAGTTTGAGTCCTGGACCAGGCCACTTAAACTCAAGCCCGGAACCTGTGCATGTGTGCCCAAAATCCCAAGAAGAGAATGAAGAAGAAGGGATTGTGGCGTGGCCATCCCCCTGCTTTCTGTCTCTCTGTCTCTCTGTGTCTCTCTGGTGAGTGCATGCACCCTATAGCAAAAAAATAAAACTCCCTCTAAAAAAAAATAATAAATAGGATTGTTATCCTGGGCACCAACTGAAACATCGGGGAAAGGATACATCTTTCCTTCTGTAGGCTTAAGCCTAGAACTCTTTCATCTTGTTAGTACTAGGATGGATGCCTAAAGCTTCAGGGAAAAGATCAGAACTTTCAGGAAAACCTACTGTATCCAACAGTTCCACTATGGTGGAAGTGAAGCTCATGTTCTGGGGAGTTCTTCCTAAACAAGGACAGCTGTCTATAGAAGATGTGACCACAATGGTGCTGTGTAAACTCAAACTTTTACCCTTAAAATCTCTGACTCTGGAAAAACTGGAGAAAATGGAGCAGGCAGCACAAGATACAGTTCACCAAAGAGATACAAATCACCAGAAGAGGACAGCGGTCAATAACCTAGTGACTTACAACTTTTACACTTAAGGGAGTATCTAACCTTGTTCATATTAACAATAACTAGAAAATAATTTACATCGATTTACAAATTGAAAGTAGTATTTGTTAATAAAACTGATAGTATTCATATAAATAATGTAAAAATACCCATGATTAATGAAGCTTGTATTGCTTAGTGTAAGTTAAACACTCTGGTTTGTATCATAAGAATAAGCAGTTAAACTTTGAACCAAATGTTATGGAATTTTTAACTCAAGTCACATGTTTAGAACTATAAATAATCATTTGCCATATTCCTACTGCTATCATCTTTATAGATATCATTCTTGGGTGTAAATGACTAAATACAACTTTTATACAAAGAATTTTTACATGTTTATCTTAAAAACTGGATTTGAAGAAACATTTTAATCTTGCATAAAGTGTTTATAAAATGTTGGACTTTTTCCATTACCTGATTTAAAAAATTAACGTGTAAAAATAGATAGTACGAAATCCAGGGCTAGTACGAAATCCAATGGAGTTTGTAAAGCCCTCTGAACTAGAGAGAAATTGAAATCACAGTAGTTCTAACCCAGACAGTTCCTAATTCTGCCCAAGCTATTAGCGCCTCTGAAAACAAGTGAAGGCCATTTTGTAGAGCATCACATTTTGATACTTTACATTAGCTGATGAAAAGGGAGAGACATTCCCTATGGACTTTTTTTTTCAGATTATAGCATAAAAACAGTGATAATTCCTTATATCTAAAAATAATTGAGGACTTGATTATTTCTTGTCCTCATAGTAATAATCATAAAACTTAAATATTTAACCAATTATGGGACTTTACAATTGAGTGCATTTTTTTTTTATTTGTCTCTACCACCATATCTCCACTCCAAATGTTTCAAATAAACCTCTCCCTTCAAGGAAACAACTGGTAAACTATATCCTGAGATATATCCTGAGGTTTTCCTTTTTTCTTATAGAATACTAGGCATTTCCTCTCAGGAGAAAGAATGGTAGGTCTGAAGTATCCAGTCCAGGATGACTAATCCTGTATTTTTTACTGCTGAGTTTGGCTCCCAAGAAATCTTTTTATGTGTTAGTTTGGAGAAACTTGGCTATCTAATTTCTCTTGGTGATCGCTCTCTTGACTTCCTGTTGAATTACACATTGGCTATAAATTGTCCCTCACCAAAAAAGTTATCTTTTACAACAAAGATTTTCCTTTAAGTTATTGAGATAATTATAGGAAATGCTTAAAAGGTATTAATAACATTTCAGAGAAGTTTACATCATGTACTCTAGAAAACAAATGGTCATTCCAAAGGTCAAAGATCGAGTACTAAAATTCCAATGACGTTCTGGTACTGAACTAAATCCTTTGAGAAACCAGAAGACTGGCTTATTCCACAGTCTACAAAATTTATCACACTCCAGGGTATAAAACGAGGCAAAGAACTTTATTTTCTGTTATGTATTTCAGTAAATATGTCCGTGTCCCTAAAAGGATATTAGTTTTAAAGGCCCTAAAGACTTGGAGTTCCCTGAGATTTTGACATTTCAGGATGATTGTAACTTACTGCACAGGCAGAAAAGAATCTATATTTTCCACAGAATTCCAAATATATGATTTTATCAGTTTCATAGGTTTACATTAACAGTATCTGTGGTAACATAGAAAGTGAATACAGTTGTTACAATTTTAAAGTCATGCCACTTATTTCCTTTTTTTATTGGGAAAAGAGGAGAGTTAAGGAAATAAGACATAGGGCTCCTCTTGAAAGAAATTTGATTAAAATAAGCCTTGAAATTCTATTTATTTTATAGGCTCTTCCACCCCCACTTAAGTGTCAATTCAGAAACATAGCTGTGAGAAGGAGGTTGTTAAATATAAAAGAATCAATCCTGATTTTTCTGAGACTCCTGCTGTCAGTGTTTAGCCACTCAATTTGAATCTTGTCCGACATGATTCCTGAAGAAGCAAGGCAAGAGCTGGCTGGAAAAAGTGACCAAGCATTTCAGCTTTTCTCAGCTTTGTTGGATAATGGAAGAGAATAGCAGTAAGACTCCTCTCCTACCATTCAGAATGAGGTGGGACCACCTGGGATTTCCAGTTTTAGAATATAACTCTTTGGGCAATTAGCAAATCTCTGAGCATCTGTCTCCCCTGGCATTTAGGTAAATTAATAATATTAAGCATTTCTAAAATAAGAAGTGGGTTATAAGATATGCCAATGTACCATGAGCATAATTTGCTCAGTTTCTTTTTCCCCAAAGGAGCCTCATCAAGGTACAGTCCTATAAGCACTAAATGCTTGTGAGCTTAAAGCCCTGAAATACCTATTTCCTGCAGATTCAAGACAATGAAACTTCATTAGCAGACCCCCTATTTAACCCCAATACCCAGAACAATGATATGTTTTAGGTCCTAGTCTAAACCTCCTGCAGCAACATTTTTTTCTGGTTATAGTTTCCATTCATAATGCTAACAATTCTTGAATTCTCTCGTCAATCTGGCAGTTGGGGTTCTCTTTTCTTTGACTTTCTAAGCTTTACATGTTGCCATTTGCAGTTCAAACTGAATTAAAAAAAAAGCTTCAAATGGTGCATGGGGCATTTGGGACAACTAGACAAATCTAAAATCAATAGGAGCTATGTTTTGAAGGCATGTATAGTTTTCTTATGAGTTTTTCATAAGCAAAAATGAAAGAATTTTATTAAAGTCGACAAAATTTAAGTAAAACTCTCATAATCTATAATTGAAAACATTTTCCATTCCTTGAAGAGAAAGCTATTTATTTATCATTTCAAGACTCAAGCTTCCCACTGAGTTCCTCTACAACCTGAAATTTATGGAAGAGTAAGTCTAAACAGCTTTCCTGGTATAGACCAGATAAACTCAAATGTGTTTAATTTGTGCTACACAGGCAATATGGGAAGATAGAAAGACGTCAAGATTAAGGTTAGAATGACCTGAATTTAGATCTCAAATTACTCCTTTAAGCTATTTGTCCTTGGGAGGAGTTTCTCATCTGAAAAAATAGAGTATTGTTATCTAACTCATAAGATTTCTTTGAAGATGAAAGTCTTTTCACTCTTGTTTTTTTTCTTTTTTTTTTTTTTTTTTTTTTTTTTTTTGCTATCGTGTACATGTGTTAACTAGAGAGGGAAAGTGAGAAATCACCCCCCGCCCCCAAGGAGATGGCCATGCCACAATTCCTTCTCCTTGTCTTCCATTCTCCTCTCTGGGTTTTGAGCATGCGCACACAGGCTTGGTCTATTTCTCAAGTCACCTGTCCAGGATTCAATTGCTCAGTAGGCCGTCTAGGATTCAGAAAGATTTTTAACAGGTGCTTTTTGGTCATATCTCCAGAATTCATTAATCATTTCCCCCTTTGCCAATGCCATGTTTTCTCTGATCCTGTCTGCTTGCCTGTCACCTACGCTAATCAATAGGTGACCCCGTTGGCCACAAAGGAAGTTTTATGAATGGGGGTGGTTTGAATCAGGGTGAATCTCACAACTTTTCTTGAGTATGTCAGGATAAAAAAAAAATATTTCCATCTAGACAAGAAGTAGAAAGTATTTGATATTTTTGACAACTGTCTTTGGACCATGTGGGAACCAACAGAAGGGTTGAGTGCTTCAAACTTACTTGATGCCAACCCAAACTCTGGAAGGGCCAGTTATGTGAATTCCCTTTGCTTAAGCCGCTATGAAGAAGGCTTTTCCTTTGTAACTAATGCTAAATGCACCATGGAACATGGTTAAATGTAATTTTATATTGTTTCTTGCTCTCCTTTTACATCCTATTTAGCAGGTGAAAAACTTCCCCCATGTCTTTGTATGAAAACTTTGGAATGTATTCTGATTCCTCTGCTTATACTCGAGCAATGGGAATCTTTAGTAATTTTAAGTCATAAAATACAGTCTCACTTGAGAAAGGTAAAGTTTCCAAAGTTTATGATATTAAATAATCCTTCACTCTACATCAAAAAGAAGCTTTCTGCTCTTCCTTCTGTAATTGTAAGCCTTCACTCCCTTCCTCCTCACCTCATCAGCTGCTCTCACTGTTCCATCTAGGTCACAAAGTAATATGAAGAGAAAGGTCAAACTGTTGAATAGAATCATTTTTATTTGGCTGGTGCTTGGTAAAGCAGATTCTGTGTTCTCTGGGCAGACACTAAGTTGAAAGTTGACTCTTCTTTCTGTGGACACGCCCCACAGCTCTCCAGAAGCTGCCACTGACCTCTCTGGCCACAGCTTCAAAGACTCATGGAAGCCCTATAGTTAAAAAAAAAAAAAAAAAAAAAAGGATGGGGGGTTATATTTTCTCTGGTTCATCCTTTTCCATTCTGCATCAGCTTTGCTTTCACTGACCTTCCTTACCACAGAGAGTTCACAATCTGTCAGGATTTTCTCACTGTGTGATGGGAGCCCTATTGACCCTGTAAGAAATCACATTTAATGTTGTAAGGTCACCCACTAGTATGCATAATTCTAAGAAAATAAACTCCTATTTGGAAACATTAATTTGCAATCAACTTGTAATTTTTCTAAACCTCACAAAAATAGTCAAACATCAGAGCGAGTCTAAGTGGCCTGATAATTAGAAAACAAATGATACAAAACCACCAAAAAGATCTTTAAAAGAGAGAGAGAAAAAACAGTTAAAATTAAAAAACAGACAGAATTATTTAAGGATCTGTGAAATGGGATAAATCTGCTCCCATGTTTCACGCAGACTGACAACACGAGGAAGAATCAATAGCTGGGAATACTATTTATTTATTTATTTATTTTGGAGACGTTTTTGCTATAGGATTCATACGCTCACCAGAAAGACAGAGAGAGACAGAGACACAAAGCAAGAAATCACCCCCCAGGGCAATGACCACACTGCAATTTCTTCTCCCCCATTCTCCTCTCTGGATCTTGGGCACATAAGCACATGTGTCCAGCGTGAGTTTAAGCCACCGGGTCTGACACTCAAACCACAGTTGACTACATGGGAGTCCAATGACATAGCCATTATGCCAACTGCTGGTCCCAGGAATACAAATTTTCAACCAGCTAGTTTCAGTTTACGTTGGATGAAATTCGACCACATGTCTAGGAACAGAGGATGACTTTATGAAACCAAGACTTCTGCTTTGACTTCACGAAGCTTCTATTGGTCCTGAGCTTTGATTTCTTCTGCAGCTTTTCCCTCTCTAAAGACATGCCTTCCTGTGAGTGGCTACATATACAAGTAGTTATGAGAACACTAGCTATTTTCTCCAGACTCCTAAAACTATTTGGTGTAAACCTTCTCAGGCAAATATTATTATTCCTTTTCAAAGTTCCCCATTCCAGCAGCCACAATTTTTAACTGTTTATGTCAAAATTTCCTGGATGTTATTTGGGTGCCAGATTGTCCCTGAACTATATTTTTAATTTCTTCTTCGAGTACCATGGACTCCTTTTGGACACCGTGTGTGGCATCTTGGCTGACATCTGTTTTTATCTTCTAGCTTAATGGATTTTAGCACGGGATCCTGAACTTGAAACTTTCTCAGAGAGCAGGTACCCCAGAGCTACCGTATTTTGCTCACACTCTAGCTGGTGATACAGAAGCAGAAGTAAGCCAAATATATGTCATATTCTTAACTTCTTGTCATATGAATTAATAACTAATCTCACGGAAAGTGTTCATTCCTTGACCTCCTAATTTTAGCTAATTCGAAGTTGAGATAGGATGTAAAGTGTGCACTTATATCTTCCATGAGTAATTTGTTTCTGATTACAAATCAGTATAATTTCTCCAGCCAAAGGAATAGAGAGGAAAGAGAACTAAGTGCTTGCTGTCCCCGGGGACTTTATATTTTTAGAAATACTCTTGTTGAAGATCTAATTACTGCCCTGTAACTTTGCAGACCATCTAGCACCTCTATCCCATGGTTCCCGCCTCCCCAGGAGAAGTGTTCGCAAAGAAATATCCAGGAAATCCATGGGCATTCTGAAACCGTCTTTGCCTCTTCCCCATTACCCATGCATCAGCATCCACTGTTCCTTGGCAGATTTCACAAAGGGCTGCACACCAGGAGAGGGAAAGGTAATGATGTGTGTTTGTCTTCTGGTGCACTCACATTTCAAACTTGTCTACAATTCCAATAAATGAAAGGAGTTGCTAAACCATAACAAAAGCTAAATAAAAAGAAACATTAAACTGTAAAATGAATAAAAACTGTCATTAGGTGTAACCTAAACAGTCTGTGTGTGGTTTCTCAGAATGACAAGTAAACAATAAACACTAAGTGTTGTCAAGTAGCTTCAACAAAAAGTGTTCCCATGCATGTGCAAATAGGGAGATGTGCTGTGGCAAGCGCCAAATCACAGGAGCTTTGTGGGCGATCCTGAAGCAGTGAGCAGAAAGCCCTCCACCTGCCAGGGTGGCCTTTTTTCCTCTTCAGTCAGGGTGACAGAAATTCTCTCTCCCTAATTGAATATCCAGGGGCCCTTTAACTCTTGTTTTAGATGCTCACTTAACAAAACTCTTGAAGGACTGTAAGAATTAGAGCCCTTTTAGATTATTATATCGGCAGAACTTTTTTAAAACCTAAAAATACAGTACCAGCATTCATACCATATGCTTATAGAACTCTTCTGCTCTATAACTGCAGAATCATGCAGGGCTATTTGCTTATTTCTTCCTTTCAGTGCATCAGAACCCTCAAACCCTATCAATTAGGCAATTTACATTAATGAATGGAGCTAGCTTGTAGGATAGGTAGGTGTCAACTGGGATGTAGAGAGGTGACCCAGGAGAATGGAGAGTGTACATCTGTCCAAAGGGTACATCAGTTTTGCAACCCTTAAGATGTTGTACCACTTGAATAATACATCTCTCAATGGCTAGATGTAGCAGTCCATTTTCTATTTTGATATGTTAAATTAAAATCAATTAGAAAAGCTTAAGAAAGCCAATATTCTACCAGCCAGAGTTTTGGTCAGGTATACTCTAAAGGAGATAAAAATTTTTCTACTCTTCTCTCCCCCCAAAACACTAATCACTCATAAAATTACCAGGTGTCTTCCTACCAAAGCCATAGATTTGGATAATTATTTTCTTGTTTGTGACCTTCATAGTAATTCCAATGGTGTGCTGTTGTTATGCATTAGCCATTTTGTTTCATAAGCCACACTTCTGTAGAAGAAAATCAAAATAACAATGTACATATATTGTGCATGTTGAACATGTTTCAGCTGAGGCTGATAAGAAACTTCTACAACTTCATATTGAGGTGAATGTAATATTAGTATGATCCACAGGGAATCAGGTATGAAATAATGGCTTTGTCAAAAGTTAAGCACAAGAGCACCTGGCAAATATAACCTGTGTCCACATCTAAAGAAATGCTTTTCAAATAAAAGTAGAAAATATAACAAGCTAGTTTTCTGTAACAGATCATAGGCTATTTATACATATTATGTCCTTTCTTTATAGTAATAATTTGGTTATTAGAATAACTCTCTGCATGTGATTTTTATCATACATTGACCAGAAAGCTGAGGCTTAGAAAAATCAAATAACTTGTGGTAGAGAAGGCCCTAAAACTCAACCCTAGCCATGTGGGGTTTTTATTTTCCTTAAAATATATTGATTTTCTAAGTTTGGAGTAAAAATACATGCTTGCGACACATAAATGCTTCAGTTTCCATTTCCTGTGAATTTTATTTATAAATAAAAAGTCGTGATCACAACACTGCAACAAGTCCAGACTTGCACTAAAACACTTTGACATTGTCACCCTCTTGTGCTTCTCTATTAAACAAATTAGTCGAGAGACACCCTCTCTTGGTTTCCTTATGCCTCTTTGTTAGATTTCAACTAGCATTTGTGAAAAAGAAAGTAGTAACCTTGAGGAGAATGGGAAATTATGTACATCTATGATGTTTCAAAAGGGGATCCATTTTTATTTATTTTTAATGAATTATTTAATTTAATTTCATTTTTTCATTTTTAAATTTGCCCACAGAAGAACAGAGCAAGAGAGAGAGAGAGAGAGATAGACAGAAAGTGAGAAAGCAAGCCAACAGGCCCAGGACCCAAACCACTGTCAGCCATGTGGGAGTCTAGTGCCCTTAGACACCATGCCACCTGCCAGCCCTGGGGGTATCCATTTTTAAATAGTGTACATATTGGACCACACTGAAATATAATACATCCTTTCTCTATTGACAACTGTGAGAGAATTCCCAGTGTATTCTTGTCTATTGGTGTTTCCTGCCTGGAGCGTGCATCATAGCTACATGATTACATGGTGTGAAACTATTTATTCGTAACGTGAAGTTTAAAGAATAAAGATAATGAAACAAAAAGAAAAGCCATATCACTGCTTTCTCAAAAATCCACTAGTGATTCCCCATTGCCCACAGAATAAAGATCAACTGTGTTAACAGGCCACGTGAATCTTTCTGTAGTGTCTGCCTAACTTTACTAGTCTCATCTCTCACCACTCCATCCTCACACTTTCGCTTCGGGGTGACTCAGTCATTTGCAGTTTTCTGAACATATCATGTCTTTTTTTTTTTTTTTGACTCCAGACCTGGACACTTCTGCTACCCTGTCTAAACATACCTGCTTTTCTCCCAAACTGTCTAGTCTTAACTTGCATTTCTGTTCTCAGCTTAATCCTTGCCTCTTCTAGGAAGCCTTCACTGATTTTCTATGTCTGAATTCTTCCATAATATGTTATATCTACCTTCATTTTCTCCAAAGAGGAGCCATAGAATACTGCAATTCCTTTTCAATTTGCTTGAGTCTCTATTAGATGAACTCTCTGAGAACATAGAATGACTTGTACATTGGTATGTCTCTAATGCCTTGAGCAATGCTGAGCACACAGTACTCATAATATTAGTTGATTGTAATTGGATTTCTTGGCTGGAAATATGAACTTGATATAATGTCTGCTACAAGCTTTCTTGGCCTCTGTGTCTTGGTATTTTCCCAAAAGCTTGCTAAAAAGCAAAGTCCTGCAGATGTAGGTTTATATCCTAACCTTGCCAGTTTCTTTTTTTGGACCTTGAATACCATCCAACACCATTCTGGTTAACTAGAGTCATACTTCCATGACAAATTGCTTTGGTGTTAATTACTGTCTTTTGCATTACCAAGGAAGTTTAAGGTAGCCTTGGAATTAATCATTGGCTCTGCACACACACAGACATGATTGTTAGTCCCATCTGAACAGTTGTAAGATCGGTGCATTTGGGTAAATATCTTAATTTCTCTAAATCTCAAATTTTCTATGTAAAATAGGGGTAGGAGTATTTATAAGTTGATGTGAGGATCAGTGCCTAAAATGAGACTCAGTGCCTAATTCAAAGATTCAATAAATATTAATTTTATTCATCTTTGACCTTCCCCCTGCTTCATTAAATCCCCTCAGCAATACATGTTTTCCTAGAGAGATGCACTGTAGTTTAAAAAACAAAATTCTAATTTCATTGCTTGCTTATCCTTACCACTGGGTTTTGTTCTCATAGTCTTTTAATACTATGTTCTGCCTGCCATAATGGCCTAAAAAGTACATGCCCTGCCCTGCCTCAGTACTGGTTTTAACCCTGGATCCTACCCCTACATCCTTGATTGCACAGTATTCAGTACATATAAGATTGAATTTAATTGAGATTAATGTTTAATACATTTATCTTCAATAGTAAAATCAAGGAGAGTGAAAAATACCTTTGGTTCTTGGCATTCTCCACTACATTAAACTAGGGTACATTCTCTTGCAAACAGAAAATCTGACTTAATTAAATGAAAGTTTCTTTTTCTCAAATAAAAGAAGGTCACAAGTAGACCATGAAAGGCTGGAATAGCTACCTGACATTTAATTAACACTGCAAACAAGATTCCAAGGTCTGTCTGTCCTTCTGCTCTGACATTGTCAGCACATTGTTCTTGCCACTGAACCGATGATTTATATGTGGCTGCTGGACTTCAATGTTTGTAGTAACAAACATGTAATGAACAGAAAGAAAGGCTAGGGACAAATAGCAAACAGAATCTATCACAGAAACCTCTTACCAAATAGACATTTACAATACTAACATATCACTGGCTTCCTCTTACTTGGACACTCCA
>NW_006205007.1:1895011-1917417 GCF_000334495.1 Tupaia belangeri chinensis
GGAAAGAGAGTATTGGATAAGTATTAAGGTAAAGAGAGTATTGGATAAGTATTAAGGTAAAGAGAGTATTGGATAAGTATTAGGCCAGTCAACAGCTTGTCACAACCACCTGTAAACCAATATTTTGAGAACATAATAATGAGATGGAACTTTCAGAATTAGAAAGTAAGGAGCTCAGCAGTTCTCCATAAAAGGACGACCATTTATCTTCTGAAAATTGTAAAAACTAACAAAAATACATTATTTAAAGTTTCTAAAAATTTTCCTAAAGATATATAAAAAATGGAGAGATATTTGTTCAAGGAAATCTAGTTCATCTCATTAAGAACACTAAGAGTCACAATTCTTTCTACTTCCCATTCAACTCAAGCTCCATGTTAAGGAAGCCTATACTGGGCATGAACAGCCTAAAAGATAGGAGTTTCCTCTCCTCTAAACTACTACTCTGGGAAAACAGCTTACCCACTGGAGATGAAAAGTGACACTTCTCATAACTCTCAGCCCCATGTTACAGAAGTTCTATTCCAAGTAGATATGACACAGAAGAAAGGTTTATCTTTTCTTTCTCAGCATCTGTTGCTAAGATGGAAGCTCACCAGTCCCTGCCCACTTATACAGTGGAATATCACTCAGGATTCCTGCACCAAGATTCAGTGCAGTAGAGGAACACCACGTACGAGGGTTCTGACCAAGAAGAAAGGCAAGTCACAACAATGGTAAGCTGTGCAGTTTTGACTATCTTTATTGGAAACAAAGAGCAGATAATTCAGTAAAAAATTAAAAACAAATGCAATCTTGTATAGAACAGTTAAAGGTGACTGATATCTCTGATACAAGCAAGATGGTTGAGAAGCCAAAAGTTTAATAGAGAGAACTAGAGATAGAATCAGCCAAGAAGAGCCCTCCGGGATTATAGTCAATTCTGGAAGTTAGAAGATCTGTGCACACGAGCTAAGCTGCATCCACTCAGGGACAATGAGAACAAAATATGGAACAGACAGGAGAACATTCCCCAAGCTACACACAGGCACACTCTAGATTTATTGATGATAACTACAGGCTAAAAATAATAGTATAGAAAAAAATACCATGCAAATAATACCATAAGCAAGTTTGAAAAGCTATGCTAATATCTGACAAAATGGACTTAAAAGATTTAACTAGGCAGACGTAGCAGTTTTTCCTTTCTGTAGGCCCTGGTGACTGCTGTTGAAATGGGGAAGTTAATGAAACCCGGGAAAGTGGTGCTAGTGTTGGCCAGATGCTACACCAGATGCTACTCCAGATGCAATCTGTCATTTTGAAGAACACTGATGATTACACCTCAGCTCACCCCTGTAGCCACACTTCGGTGGCTAGAATTGACCACTATTCCTGTAAAGTGACAGCCACCATAAGCAAGAAGAAAATTGTCAAGAGGTCAAAGATGAAGTTTCTGTTAATGTTTATAACTACAATCACCTCCTACTCATGAGGTACTCTGTGGATGTTTCTTTGGCTAAAACTGTGGTCTACAAGGATGACTTCAGAGACCCTGCTGTTAAACACAAGGCCTGGCTGGAGGCAAAGATCAAGTTTGAATAGAGGTGGATGGCTAAGAACAAGTGGTTCTTCTAGAACCTGTGATTTTAGATGTTTTGTGTTTTAGTCATTAAAAAAAAGGGGGGGGAGAGATTTAGCTAGAACTAAAGACATTTCATAGTAACTAAAGAGTCAATTCCCCAGGAAGACAGAACAAGTTATCTATATTTATTTGTTTATTTATTTATTTTGAGAGAGAGATTTTTGCTGTAGGACATGTGCACTCACCAGAGAGACAGAAAGCAAGAAATCATACACCAGGAGGGTTGGTCATGCTGCAATCCCTTCTCTTCTATTCTCTGAGGATTTTGGGCACATACACGAAAGCATATGGTGTGTTTTAAGCCTCTGGGTCCAGGATTTGAACAGTGGTTGACCACGTGGGAGTCCAATGGTGTAACTGCTATGCCATCTGCTGCTCTATGACAGAACAATTTTAAACATACATGCACTTAACAATAGAACCCCAAAAATATATGAAGCAAATAAATGAAAAAGTTGAATAAAGAAATAACCAAATCAACAATAACAATTGGAGATGTCAATACCTACCTTTCAATAAAGGCTAGAACTAGGAAGACTGTTAATGAGAAAAAAGAAGGCTTGAAACAACACTATAAACCAACTAGACCTAACAAACATCTATAGAACATCTCACCCAACAGTAGTAGAATAAGCATGTTTCTGAAGTACACATGAAACATCTCCAGATCAGACCGTATGTCAGGTCATAAAACAAGTTCAGTAATCTTAAAAGAACTGTAATTATGCAAAGTAGTTGAAACAAAATTAAAACAAAAAGGAATTAAAAGTTTAATAACAGAAGAGTTTTGGAAAAATCTTAAGTATGTGAGAATTAAAAAAAAAAATACTTCCTAATAAAAAATAGGCCAAAAAAGAACCAGCATTTTAAAATGCTTTCATTGCATGAGAATAAAAACACAACATGCCAAGACTATTGAATATAACTAAAGCAGTGTTCAGAGGGAAATTTAGAGTTGTAAATATCTATGTTTAAAAAAAGAACTATCTCAAATCAATAACCTAAACCTTTATACCTTAAGAAACCAACAAAAGAAGAGCTTGCAGAACCAAAATTGTACAGAAAAGAAGGAAATAATAAACACTAGAGTTAAAGTAAAAGATATAGAAAAGAAAGAAAGAAAAAATAGGCAAAACCAAAAGCCAAAACCTATTTCTTTGAAAAGATCAAAAACATAGATGAACCTTTAGAGATTTTTGCTGTAGGACATGTGCACTCACCAGAGAGACAGAAAGCAAGAAATCATACACCAGGAGGGTTGGTCATGCTGCAATCCCTTCTCTTCTATTCTCTGAGGATTTTGGGCACATACACGAAAGCATATGGTGTGTTTTAAGCCTCTGGGTCCAGGATTTGAACAGTGGTTGACCACGTGGGAGTCCAATGGTGTAACTGCTATGCCATCTGCTGCTCTATGACAGAACAATTTTAAACATACATGCACTTAACAATAGAACCCCAAAAATATATGAAGCAAATAAATGAAAAAGTTGAATAAAGAAATAACCAAATCAACAATAACAATTGGAGATGTCAATACCTACCTTTCAATAAAGGCTAGAACTAGGAAGACTGTTAATGAGAAAAAAGAAGGCTTGAAACAACACTATAAACCAACTAGACCTAACAAACATCTATAGAACATCTCACCCAACAGTAGTAGAATAAGCATGTTTCTGAAGTACACATGAAACATCTCCAGATCAGACCGTATGTCAGGTCATAAAACAAGTTCAGTAATCTTAAAAGAACTGTAATTATGCAAAGTAGTTGAAACAAAATTAAAACAAAAAGGAATTAAAAGTTTAATAACAGAAGAGTTTTGGAAAAATCTTAAGTATGTGAGAATTAAAAAAAAAAATACTTCCTAATAAAAAATAGGCCAAAAAAGAACCAGCATTTTAAAATGCTTTCATTGCATGAGAATAAAAACACAACATGCCAAGACTATTGAATATAACTAAAGCAGTGTTCAGAGGGAAATTTAGAGTTGTAAATATCTATGTTTAAAAAAAGAACTATCTCAAATCAATAACCTAAACCTTTATACCTTAAGAAACCAACAAAAGAAGAGCTTGCAGAACCAAAATTGTACAGAAAAGAAGGAAATAATAAACACTAGAGTTAAAGTAAAAGATATAGAAAAGAAAGAAAGAAAAAATAGGCAAAACCAAAAGCCAAAACCTATTTCTTTGAAAAGATCAAAAACATAGATGAACCTTTAGTTAAGTTAATTAAGCAAAGAGGAGAAGAGTCAAATTACTAAAATCAGGGATGAAAAAGTAAACATCATTCTGGATATTATAGAAACAAAAAGAGTTTTAAAATAGTACAATAAATAATTTTATGACACAAATTAGATAATATAAATGGAAGTGGACAAATTAATAGAAAGACAAAAAATTGCAACAGAATCAAGGAAAACCATAAAGTCTAAATAGCTCTATAACACACAGAAAGATCGAATTAGTCATTTAAAAATATTTCCATAAAGAAAAGGGCTAGATGTTTTTGCTGGTGAATTTTATTCAAAGAAAAATTAATATCAAATCTTCACAAACTTCTCCAAAAAATGGCACTTTCAACTTATTGTATGAAGTCAGTATTACCCTAATACCAAAACCAAAGAAGACATAAAAAAAAGAAAGAAAGAAAACTATTGGTCAATTTCTCTTACAAATACAAATGCAAAAATCTTTAACAAAATACTTATAAATTGTGAAAATTCAAAAATATCTCAAAACTAATAAATACTATAATAAAGTAGGATTTGCCCTAGCAGTGCAGTGTTGGCTTGATATTCCCAAATCAACTAATGTAACATGCCATGTGATTATCTCAACAGGTGCAGAAAAAGCAATTAACAAAATCCAAAAGCCATTTATAATAAAAATATTCAAAAAAAGAATAGACACTAACTTCTCCAATATGATAAAAGTCACTTACAAAACCCCACACTGGCATTAAGCTTAGTAGCCCAAGTTTGATGCTTTCATTCAAGATCAACAACAATACAAGAATGACTCTCTTAGAACTTACATTTCACATTGTATTAGAGTTTTTAACTATGGCAATTAAGCAAGAAAAGGACAAAAGTCATCCAAAGTAGAAAGTACAGCCATTTCTATTGCAGATGACACAATTTCTGTACAGAAAGTCTTAAAGAGTACACATGTACCTATGCACCTACATACACACACACAGAGACACAATCAAAAAACCAATCCAGCATGATGGCAAGATACAAGATTAATATACAAAAATTAACTATATATATGTGTGTGTATACACACACACACACACACACACACATATAGTATATATGTGTTTCCATACATTTGAAATGAACATTTTGAGAATGAAATTGAGAAAATTTCATTTACAACAGCATAAAAAAAGAATAAAATATGTAGCTGTAAACTTAACAAAGTAAGTGGAGTCCTTATGCTTTCAAAGCTACAAAATGTCATTGAAAGAAATTAAAGACTTTTTTTTTCTCTTTGAGAGTTTTTTTTGTTGTTATTTTTGTTTTTGTTTTTGCAATAGGGCATGTGCGCTTGCCAGAAAGACAGAGAGAAACAGAGAGACAGAAAGTGAGAAATCACTCTCTAATGGGGATGGCCATGCCGCAATCCTTCTTCTCATTCTCCTCCTGGGATCTTAGGCATGCATGCACACATGCCCGGCGTGAATTTAAGCCACCGGGTCCAAGACTTGAACCGCAGTCGACTACGTGGGAGTCCAGCGACATAGCCATTACACCAACTGCTTGTCGCAAGACTTTAATAACAGGAAAGATGTCTCATGGATCAAAAAAACTGATGTCTAAATTGATCAGCATAGTCAATGCAATCCTTATTAAAATCCAGCTTTTTTTTTTTTTTTGATAAAAAGTGACAAAATAATCTTAAAATTTAGTGGACTCAGAATAGCCAAAGAAATCTTACAAATGAAAAGAACATTGTTGGAGAACTCACACTTCTTAGTTTCAAAACTTGCTACACAGTCACAGTAATCAATTACTACAGTACACCAATGGCATGAGGATAAACATATAAAGCAACAGAATAGAACTGAGAGTCCAGAAACAAACTCTTGCATTTATGGTTTATTGATTTTTGAGAAGGATACTGTGAAAATTCAATGCAAGAAATGGTTTTTTAAAAAATGGCAATCAGACAACTGGATATAAATTAGCAAAAGAGTAAAGCTAGTGATGCAGCCAAGGCGGTGCAGTGATAGCACAATGCACTGCAATGCTGGAAGGAATATGGAAGAGGTTCCCAGATCAGCTTATACACACCAGGCACACATGCATGTCTGAGGTCCAGGCTGGCTGGGGAAGACTGGGGAGGGGGAAATTGTGTTGGGAAGTCCTATCAAAAGTATTTTTCTCTTTCTCCTTCAAAGAGCCTTTTGGAGCCACATATTTGTCAACTCTCTCTCTCAGGAGGAAAATAAATTAAATTTATAAAAAGAATAAAGTTAAGCCTCTCTTCCTTTCTTCACCATCATGGTGTGTGGGGGCCAATTCTTTGCCATGTTTTCTCACAAGACTTTCAGAATCTAGTGGTTTATGGCCAAAAAACACAAGGAAAATCATCTCATTTCCCAGTGGATTGAAATGAAAAATGGTAATAAAATCAGGTACAACTCCATGAGAGACACTGGAGAAGCAGGGTCTCTAAGGAACTGGACGGAATATGACCCAGATATTTATGTTGTACCAAGGTCACTATAGTCTTACTACATTAAGCTGAAAATGGTCACCACTGCCGGGACTCTTGGGGGTGTTTTATTAAGGAAAAATGATGCTTCACTTTGTTTCTAAGTTCTGCATTGGCAGTTGGCTCAGTAATAAATATATGAGACCTTTTGTTTGAAAAACAAAAAAGAATAAAGTTGTACCCCTATTTCCCATCATTTACAAAAATTAACTCTAAATGTATCAAAGACTTGAATTAAATAGCTAAACTATGAAACTCTTGGATGATGACACATAAGTACATTTTTATGACTGTAAACTATGAAATGATCTTGTATATGACACCAAAAGCACAAGCAACAAAAGAAAAAATAGATGAATGGTATTACATTAAACATAATTTTTTTTGTTTTGGAGAGGTTTTTGCTATAGGGTGCATGCATTCACCGGAAAGACAGAGAGAGACAGAGAGACAGAAAGCAAGAAATCACCCCCCCCAAGGGGGATGGCCACGCTGCAATCCCTTCTCCTCCATTCTTCTCTCAGGATCTTGAGCACACATGCACATGCACCCGGCATGAGTTTAAGCCACCAGGTCCAGACTCGAACTGTGGTCGACTACATGAGAGTCCAGCGACATAGCCATTATGCTAACTGCTGGTCCCAAAAATAAATTTTTTGTTGTACAAAAGATACCATTGAGTAAATAAAAAGACAAACCTATAGAATGGGAGAAAATATTTACAAATTTTATATCTGATAATAGACTCATACCCAGAGTATATTTTTAAATGTCATTTTAATTTAATAATAAGAATACAACCAGTTTAAAAATAGGCAAAGTTTCTGAAGAGCCATTTTTCCAAAGAAGATATACAAATGGACATAAAGCACATCAAATGCTCAACATAATTACTTATTAGAAATATGCAAATCAAAACCACAATTAAATACAATTTCACACCCACTAAGATGGTTCCAATAAAACAAAACAACAAACAATAACATGAATGTGGAGATGTTAAAAGCTTGTACATCACTGAGGGAATGCAAAATGATACAGTCATTTTGGTGAACTCTTAGGCAGTTCCCCAAAACTTTAAAAACAGAGTTTTCATATGATCTAGCAGTTCTACTACAAGGTATATATCCAAGATAAATGAAAACATATGTTTATACAAAAACTTGTACATGAATGTTTGTATTGTAACAGCATTGTTTATAATAACAAAGATGTAGAAACAACCAAAATGTACACCAACTGTTGAATGAATAAATAAACATGGTATATCCATATAATCAAATAGTATTTAATAATGAAAAAGAATTAAGTACTAATACATGTTGCAAAGTGGTGGGACCTTGAAGATATTAAGTCAAATAAGTAAGCTATAAAAGGATAGGAAACCAAGACTCCGCTATATACGGCACTATAATCCCTCAGTGCATAAAGGAGGAAGATGCCGCCTTGGATAATGACAGTGGCATCTGTATGAGCCTGGAGTCCTATCTGGGCTCTTCCAGCACAGCCCCTCCAATTCCAGGGCTTCTCCAAACAGGAGCTTACGAACTCCAGGTGTCTTTAGTGGCTCTGTCAGCCCCAAACCATAAGCCCCTCCTAGTGAGAAAGTGGTAACAGCAAAAGTAAAGATGAATGGTATTACATTAAACATAATTTAATGTAATAAATTATGAGAAACTAGATAAGAAGCTGAAATAAATGGAGTAAAACAAGACAGCAGCCACCAGGTACCGCCAGAAGAAGAGGGCAGAGCAGGAAGCCCTCACCGGAGAGTGCAAAGAGCTAGAAAAGAAGAAAGAGGCTCTGAAGGAGAAGGCAGATTCCTTGGCCAAGGAGATGCAGTATCTGAAAGATCTAATAGAAAGGGTCTGCAAGGCAAGGGGGAAGAAGAGGGTGGTCCCCTAGTCATGGTAGCCAGGAGTGGGGTTTGTACATAGAAATCTCATGCTGCAGTTGTATTGTAATAAATAATTTTATAGTGAAAGAAAAAAAAAAAAAGGCCACACATTGTAGGATCCCACTTGTATAAAATGTCTTGAATGGGCAAACTTGAAGACAGAAAATGGATTGGCAATTATTTAGAGCCCTGGGAGAAGAGATAAAAATTAACTTCTAAAAAATATGAGATTTCTTTTAGAAGGCTGAAAATATTCTAAAATTGAATTATTGTGATGGCTGAACAGTCCTACAAGACACTAAAAACATTGAATATTACACTTTAGATGGATACAGATGCAAATTATATTTAAATAAGGCTGTTTTTAAGAAAGAAAATTACATAATAGCTTAATAAATGTATAAACATTACAATTATATCAGATAACAATTTTTAAAGAGTTGTTTCTCTTAGGACACAAAAGAGACAGAGAGTGAGAGGGAAAGTGAGAGATCAGTCCCCAAGGGGGATAGCCACACCACAATTCCTTCTCTTCCTTTCTCCTCCTGATTCTTGGGCAAGCACACACACCTGCCTGGCATGTTTCAAGACACCGGGCCTGGGATTCAAGCCATGGTTGCTCATATGGAAACCCAATATTGTAACAACTATGCCATCTGCTGGCCCCTATATTGCATACTAATAAAGTAGTTATAAACAACAACAACAAAAACAAAAACAGAATTTAAGCCCTTCACCAAGTATTTCTTAATAAATGCTTTGAGAGGTCTATATATTTGAGTCTTCCCATTCCAATTAAAGACCAATGGCTATGCAAACTCCTATTTGTTTTCTGTAGTTGTTGCAACAAATAACCACAAATTTAGTGGCTTAAAACAATGTAAACTCATTTTCTCACAAGTTGTAAGTCAGTTGTAGATCTCACTTGGCTAGGGTCAAGTTTATAGGTGAAGCTGCAGTCCTCTCCAAGGGCTTTGGGGTAAAGTATGTTTCCCTGCATTTCATAGCTGCTGTAGACTGCCCACATTCCTCGGCTCCTGTGTCTTTCCTCCATTTTTAAAGCCAGCAATGTAGCATCTACCTGACTCTCCTTCAGTCATCACATGCCTTTCTCTAATCACAGGCAGGAAAGAGTTTCTGCTTGTAAGGATCTATGTGATTAGATTAGTTCCATCTAGATAACTTAAAGTAATCTTCCCATTTCAATATTTTTTATAAATTCTTTATTTATTTATTTTTTATTTTTTGTTATTATTTTAAAATTTGACCAGAGAGTCACAGAGAGAGAGAAAGGGAAAATGAGAAAGCAAGCCACCAGGTCCAGGACTCGAACTGTGATCAGCCATGTGGGAGTCCAGTGCCTTAACCACCAACCAACCAACCAGCCCCCCATTTCAAGATTATTAATTTAACCACATCTGCAAAGTACTGTTTGCCATGTAGAGTAACAGAGTCACAGGTTCTGAAGGATAGAATAAAGATAGTAGTTATCTTTGTATGGGACCGTTATTCAGCTTGTCATATTGGCAAGCTCAGTTCTGTGCTTTCAGAGATTCTCTGGCTGCTTCCACAAACTTTGGAATAACTTCATAATGTAGATGACTACCAAAAGGCTTTGAAAACCATATGAAAAGAAGAGCTTCAAAGAGCACTTTGGAGCCCCATATTTGTCTCAGAATTCCCTAAAGTAACAAAGTTAATCAAACATTATTTTAGGAGTTAATTGAAAACTCTTATCCAAGTTGGTATAAAACTCATTAAATCATTTTATCTTCTCAAATTGGTCTCTGACTGTCCAAAAATGCTCAGTACACAAATGTTGCCTGAAACAAGTTTCTGTAAGTAGGTGTGCTATAATTCAGTGAATTAAAATTTTTCTCTTGCTTAAACATGGAGACTATGGCTCATCTGGTCATGAGTTCATTGACAGTGATTAGTCATCTCTACATCAGTCCCTGTATATGTTCCCAGAGTCCTCCTGTGAGTGAGACATCTATCAGATAAAATGTTATTTGTTCCTAAGTCATATTCTTTACTTCTAGCATTTTTGTGTAGGTGTTGGTTATAAGAAATAGTCAAGGACACTAGAAACACCCTGTAAAAATAATAATAATAATAATAACTCCATAAGGTAGAAACAATGACTTTCCATTATTCTTGGAGATTATTCTTTTTCAACTCACTTCGGTCTTTTTTTTTTTTTTTTTTTTTTTTGGTCAAAGTGTCTTCACATTATATATAAGAATGAAACATTATCTTATGAAAAGCAAGTTAGAAATTCACAAAACAAGGCTTTTAAAAAGATTGGGAATAAGTATTTAATAGACATATCAGGCGTCTTCCAAAAATTCATGGAAAATGCAAAATAGGAAAAAATATACATAGATTTCAAAAACTTTTTACACCAAAATAACCTTGTAACTTAATTCCATTTTCCATGGACTCCTTGAAGTGCCCTCATACATGACCATTCTTTTTCCTTCAGCATTTTCTCCCTCTGCAGGCAAAGCCCAAACATTCCATCTCTACTTTCCTCTATCCCAGTATAATAACTTCCCAGCATTTGCTGGAATCCAGTACAATTGCTGATTCACAAACACAGATGTCTTGAGAAGTTTACCAATACTGAAAATTGCAATGTTGAGTGCGTTAAAGCCCTATTTTATGTTTGTTCTACTCATCATTAAAAGTATAGTACTCTATTACAATCAAAATCAAGGAAATGACAGGGTGGCAGGTATATTCAGCAGATGTGAGAGAGATTTTTCTATACAGGATAGAGGCAATAATGTTTTAAAAGGCCATCTTGTCAAGATTGCTGGGGTCAAGAATATAGAAGTTATTATGTAAGTGGTGGTTCATTAGAGTTACTTTTTTGAAATCTTAAAAAATAAGAATATTGGCGCAGCTGATAATTAACTGGTATTTCAGGTCATTCTGTTGTGTGTGTGGTCATTGTCCATGCTGACTGTTCAGCAAAATGGTTCTGATTGGTTAGTGTTTCTGTCATTTTGCTGGTCAAATTCTTTAAATATCACCCTTCAATGCCTGGGCCTTATGTCCAGAGAACCTATTTAAAGAAATATTGACTCTCGAATATATCAAAGAGGTTAAAGAAAGTTATTTATTCATTATTATTATTATTAATATTAATGTTATTTGCCATAGGGCATGTGCACAGAGACAGCTAAACAGAAAGTGAGAAATCACTCCCCAGTGGGGATGACCATACCACTCAGCGTGACAGTGCCCCAAGTCCTGAGGGGAGAGCAGGAGGAAGGACTGCGGTTTAACCATCTCCCTGGAGGGGTGGGTAGCTTCTCACTTTCCTTCTCTCTTTTTGTCTCTCTCTGTGAGTGCATGTGCCCTATGAAAAAACAAAAACAGCAAGAAAATGAGAAAACTCAAAGCATTCTAGAAAGACATCATGGAGAAGAACATCTCGACTTTGAAAGTCCAAGTAGATTTTGTATAAATTGGAGAGGAAGGCACGCCAGAAAAGGAGAACCAAATATGCACAGGCCTAGGGGCTGAAGAAGGCCGCAGGAATTCTGAGCAGATCACTCTAAAAGCACAACTTAGTGTCAGCTCCTGTGAGGTCCAGTTTTCTGGTCCCTGATACTTCCATTTCTAACTTGTAAAGAATTTCAAGTAGGCAGAAGAGTGTGAGGACAATAAAGCACAGTACCATAGGGAGCATCTTGTACTTAAGCATTGACACATTGCTCATTGTCACTATGGATTAGGCTACAATTTAAGAACATTTGCGTATTAACTCATTTAATCTTCACAACAATCAATAACATAAGCATTATTTTTATCCTCCCTTTATAGAAGAAAAGGCAGAGGCACATACACAGGTTAAGTAACTTGTGAAAGGTGTCACAGTTTCTAAGGGAAAGATCTGGAATTTGAACCCAGATATTCTGGCATAGAGCCCAGACTCTCATGTAGGACTGGATGTGGAAGGTGAGGTTATATTACAGAGGGCTTTGAAACACAAATTTAAGAGTTGATGTTTTACTCTAAGAGCAGAGGGAAATCCTTGAAGGCTTTGACATTTGAATAACATGACAAAATTAACCTGGCACTAGCGTGTAAGATTTGCTAAAGGAGAAACTGCTGCCATATTATTTTTCTCTCTTCTTTGTCGGAAGTGTAGTTCCAAAAGTGCTGTGTAGTTGGCCAACATGGATCTGACCCACAATTTTGGTTTAGCTGAGGCACTCTGACTTTTGAATGGCACTTTTCTCCTTGTGCCAATGTTTCAAGTCAAACTACGGAAACATAACACAAGAGCAAGGTAGTGATTAGTCTGGCTTTCTTTCATTGTAGCCGTAAAGCCCGTACACAAGGCTCCTTCTAGGGGAATCTTGCTGCCTGCCTGCCTGCCTGCCTGCCCTCCTCTGGGCTTACACAACATGTTCTTTTCTCCCAGCTGCCTTGCCTTTTCAAGCTGAACATGGATGCCACACTTTCATGAGGCAATGTGGGCAACCGATCAGGAAAGGTTCTGGTGCTTCCAATTAAAAATTGCTCAGTAAACATAAAAATTCAGACACTCTAAGACTAAAATCAAATCCCTGGTGGTTTGTTGATAGACTTGTTATTAAAGGTTTGCCAAGTTTTAATAAGACTGATAACAAGAAACTGCAAATCTCTTCAAACTATTCTATAAACATTTGGATAGGGTTGAAATTAAGAATTCGGAGAATATGCATTTCCCTGATCTGTTCTTTTTAGCTGGCTTTCATGTTACAAAATCAGCAACATATGTCGGCAGATCCAATTGACCTTCAAGCCGGAGTTTGAATATCTTAGGTGTATGTCACTTCATCTCTGGCTTTGATCTGCTGTAAGAAAGAGAAATATAATTATTAGCACATTGTTCTGTGCAGCTGACAGAGCATCTGGTATTTTAGAAATGCTTTTGAGATGCCTAAATTGATTTGAAAGTCGGTTGTAAGGGAGCTTGGAAAAGATGCAACATCTCTACAGCATTAGTAATTAAGAGAAATCAGAAGTGGGTTTGATTTGCACAAAGTTATAGCTGCAAATAAAATATCTAAGGATGATTAGGAAAAGAATGAATTTTAAAAATGATAGCAATAAGGCTCCCCATGAATGATCAGTCAACTCTCTTCCCAATATAGACAATTTAATTACTTTTCCTTATTGCAACCTTCACCATCCCCCGACCATGGTGACTGAATTTCCTTCTTGAACTATTATCCTGAGTTTCCATTATAAACAGTAATTTTGGAGGTTTAAAATCTCAGCCTTTTTAAATTGATTTGGATTTTAACTTGGCATATGGGCTGTTAGTCCAGCTACCATTATATAAAAGAAAAAACTATTTGAAGTCTTTCAAGATAGTGCTGGATAAAAAATAAAAATGTACAATTTTATGCTTCTTTTCTCAACCTGTAGCCTAAAAGAAATGTGTAAAATAACTAGTCTAAAAATGTTTCAGTACTAGTTTTGATCTACATGAATGAAAAATATCTCTATTCATTTAAATGGGGATTACTGTCATAACAAACATTTGAAGGAGAAGTACAATGTTCTTTCAAAAAAATACCTGAAAAATGTCTGGTTAGAAATGTTGGATCTGATCCATTTCTCAAAATATGGATAGCACCCAGTATATTTTCAATATTACTGAGTATTTTCTTGAGCAACTTTGCATTCATTTTTAGACATTCTAGGAGTAAATTTCAAACGTTTTACTAATTATTTACTAATTCAATGATAATTTTTATATTGTATTCAATTTCTATTTTCAATTTTTGATAGTTTTCCTTGTAGAGGTCTTTCACCTCTTTGGTTAGATTTATTCCTAGGTATCTTATGTGTTTTGTGGATATCATAAATGGGATAGCTTTCTTCAATACTAATTAAAACATTTTAATTGACACTTAATAATTGTACATATATATGGGGTTCAATGTGATTTTTTTCAATACATGAACACAGTGCATAAGAATCAAATCAGAGTAACTGACACATTCATTGCCTCAAACATTGATTGCTACTTTGTGTTGGTAACATTCAAAATTCTCTCTTCCAGCTGTCTGGAAGTGTATAATAAATTCTTATTATCATAATCATCCTACCATGTTAAAGTATACTAGAATTTATGCTTTCTGACTGTAATTTTGCATCTGTTAACCAACATTTTCCTATTATCTCTTCTGTTTATCCTTCCCTGCCTCTGGTAACCACTATACATTGTCGTTGGGACTATAAATTAACACAACCATTTGGAAGACAGTATGACAGTTCCTCAAAAAACTAAAAATAGAACTACCTTATGATTCAGTATTCCCACTACTGGAGATATATTCCCAAAAGAGATATCTGTACACCAGTTCTTGAAAGACTGCTCACAGCAGCCAACAGATGAAATCAACTTAGGTATCTATCAACAAATGAATGGCTAAAGAAATGTGGTATATATACACAAGGGAATATTATGCAGTCATAAAAAGATGAATTTTTAAAAATTTATGACAACATGGATGCCTACTAGACATTATACTAAGAGAATTAAGCCAGACACAGAAAAACAAATACTACATGTTCCTATTCATTTGTAGAAGCTATTCACAATATAAAAATATAGAGTATTTAAATACACACCAGAGAATTTTCATCAAATTGTTAATTATTCTATGGCCATTGTTTGCCTTCCTTTTTCTAGGTGTGATTGATATGTTTTTTAAAATCAAATACAAAGTAACATTAATTCTCTTCTTTCAAGAAAACTTCAATATGTAAACTTGTAAGAATTTTTAAGACTGAAAATCCTCTAGTTTTGCCTTAGTTACTCTACATGTTTATATTGTAAATATGTCACTTAAAACATACCATTTTTTTTTCCTTTTTTTGGAGAGGTTTTTGCTATATGGCGTGTGCACTCGCCAGAAAGACAGAGAGAGAGAGAGAGAGAGAGAGAGAGAGACAGAAAGAGAGAAATCACTCCCCAGAAGAGATGGCCACGCTGCAATCCCTTCTGCTCCATTCTCCTCTTGGGATCTTGGGCACGCACGCACATGCGCCTCACATGAGTTTAAGCCACCAGGTTCGGGACTCGAACCATGGTTGACTACGTGGGAGTTCAGCGACATAGCCATTATGCCAATTGCTGGTCCCAAAACATACCACTTTAACTATGGAGGTATTATTAGTGACATGAAGACAAATGACACCCAATAGCAACCCTTGAATTATAAACTCAAAAGTCCAAACACTTCGAAAAATATTGCACAACTAAGGAGTTCCTGTTTCAAATGTAACTGCAGCAAATGTGAAGTATAGCTTTTCCGCTCAGAAGAGATAAAAGCAAGCTAATCTCGCAGCTTGTGGTGCATTCTATAACACTGCATCCTTAACAAAATTTCCAAAATACGGAGTTTGGTCACGGCCAGTCCGTAGTGCAGTGGTTAAGGCGGTTGGATACCACATGACCTGTGCATTTCACATTTAAGACCAGACCAGGAAACCTGAGAAACATGTCTGGTGCCTGTGTATGCATGTGTGCCTAGAATCATGACAGAATGGAAAAATGGAGAACAGATAGTGGTATGACCATACCCTATTGGGGGTACTTTTCCCCCTTTCCCTCTCTCTTACTCTTGGTCTTTCTGTCTTTGGCAAGCACACATGCCCTCTAGCAATTAAAAACATTATTTAAAGGACCAGCAGATGGTGTAGCAGTTATATCGCTGAACTCCCACATAACTAACTGCAGTTCCAGTCCTGGATCCGGCGGTTTGAAACTCACACTAAGTGCATGTGTGCGTGTGTGTGCCCAAGATCCCTAGAGAAGGGATTGCAGCATGACCAACACCCCTAGAGGGGTGATTTCTCACTTTCTGTTTCTCTGTCTTTCTCTGTCCAGCAAGAGCACACACCCTATAGCAACAATCTCTTAAAAAAACAAAAGAAAGAAAGTAAAAGAAAATATTTAAACAAAAAGGAAAGTACAGCCACATTTCAGAAAGGCATTGAAAAATAAATGATTGAGGGACCAGTAGTTAGCATAATGGCTATGTCACTGAACTCCCATGTAGCCGACTGCGGTTTGAGTCCTGGACCCGGTGGCTTAAACTCATGCTGGGCGACGTGTGTGCGTGCCCAAGATCCCGAGAGGAGGAGAAGGGATTGCAGCATGGCCATCCCCCCTGGGGGGTGATTTCTCCCTTTCTATCTCTCTGTCTCTCTCTTTCTGGCAAGCACACACGCCCTATAAAAAACAAAGAAAAACAATAAACGACTGACCCTACATTATATTAATATTGTATTGTAGATTGCTTGAAAGGAGAAAATATGGCATTTTTCATTATTCTTCCATTTTGATGGCAGTCTTTTTATGTTTTCTTTAGGGAAGAGAAATGAACAAGTTATTTTCCCACATAAGGAGCCTAAATGGTGAGGGGTTACTGAGAACTGATGAACTCGAATTGCAAAAGTGGTAAGTAAATGAAACGTTGGAAAATCCTCCAACTCTGCTCTCTGCTTCATCAGCATAATCAGGTCTCAACACTCCAGATTTAACCCTCACCTGTGAGGTCATGAGTCTCAGATGAGGAAGCTGAGGTGCAAAAAGGTCAAAATCTGCTCAAAGTCACACAATTAAAAAGCCAAGATCCAAATCCTGGGTAAACTAGATTGAAACCCATTGAAGCACAACTAAGCAAGATAATTCTGAATCTGAGGGCTTAGAAATTAAAATATTAATAACCATCATGAAGAAATGTAGTATTTTTGTTTGAATAAAGACATTTGGTTGAAGACAGCAAACAATTAACCGGCTGTTCAAAAGTCTGCAATTAATTTCTAGAGAAAAAAGACAATCTATTCATATTTTACCATTTTAATTAATCCCATCTCTTCCATCCACAAGCTGCAAACTTAGGGATGGTTTTAAAGACTATCTCAAAGTGGTCTTAACTTAAAGATGATGGATTCGATTGGTTCCTTAAAGTATTTACAGGATCCTATTATTATCTGATGAAGTTAAATTCACCACAGTTTTGTGGAAAATGAATGTCTCACAAATGCAAATTCTTTACTTGCCTTTCTTCACCCAAAACCCAAAGGTTTTTTTGGGTCACTCCTCATTTTACAGCCTAAATATTTCTGAACCCTAAACTTACACAAGGTCCATCTCTGAGTACCAACACTCATGAAGAATGATCACTAAATTGTCTAGAAAATTCTGTGGAAATAAAAGGCAAGAGAATGAAGCTGACGAGTTGTTTATTATCAAGTATTGCAGCTAGGTTGATAATAATGACTGCAAATTTCAGACATATAATTGGGATCAAAGTTAAAGTTACCTGAATGGCTTAAAGGCTCTGGGTTTTCATGAAAAATATCAACCTTTCACAAAAGAGGAGGCATTTATTTTAGGTATCAGTCAGGTGTGTTTTGCAAAATTCCCCATTCTATTGTGTAACTATGGTCTATAAATTTAAATCACAGATATTATTGGCCTTGTAAAATCACGTGGTCTCTGTAGAAAGGTAAAGAAATCACAGAGTTGCAAATAATATTATCATGAATCTGTTGAGTTCATGTGGTTTTCTCTCCAACTAGAAAGATTCCATGTATTAACCTAGAATTAATCCCATTCTTCCTATCCAGTGCTTGCACTGCCCACTGATGAGTGCCGTAGCTGCCATCTTAGATAAAATGCTCCTCTTGAACAGCACCCAAATATGCCTAAAATTGCAGATGACAGTTGTGAGCTTTTTTGCCTGCTTCTCTGTCTGCCTTCGATGTGACCCTAAATTAGGCATCAGAAGGTATAGTGTTTAATACAGATTCCGGGCACAATATACCTTCTCACAATTAGTTGAAAGTGCTGTTTTGTAATTAAAGGGTGAAGTGGGGCATGATGAACATATGGAAAAGGAGACCCTTAATAAGTGATGGAGCCTTCAAAAGAAATTGCTAATTAGTATGCATTTGATGTGCACTATACCAATTTTAAGACTTTGCCTTGAATAAATTGCTATGTTGGGTGTTCGAAGGAGTGGTGAGATTAGCATTTACAAAGGGGGCAATTTTCTGTCTTCTTGACTCTGTTAAATGGAGGAAATAACTTCCAAGACTGGAGCAGTAGTTAGCCCATCAATCATTCTCACAGCTGGAAACTGGGGATCCCAAATGCAGAGATCAGTTAATCCGTCAGCTAATAAGTTCATAGTGGCACCATATGGCGCAGGGCCACTCCACACTGGGACAAGGACAGAACTGTTTACACAGGCATGCTGCTTTCTCAGGTAGCTCCCTGCTGACAGAACCCTTTGTTCTGAAGGATCAATTTACTTTGCACAGTAAATTGACTGAATTGATCAGTTCAGAGCATATAATTGTTGGCTAATCCTGTGGAATCATGTCCCATCCATGTGAGAGGGACAAAGGGGTGCTGCCCATGGCCTGGTCTGGGGCTCCATCCTGGGGCTATTCTCATCGGACAGCCTGGACACTGATTAAAGGACCAGTGGATGGTAGATATGTAGTCAGCATTGACTTCAAACGCCAAAGAGGACAGAAACCCTGCAATGCTCAGAGGGGCTTTTCTGGGTGTCTTACTCAACTGGTCTCATGACTTAAGTTGGAATAAAAACAGTCAGCTCGTGCAATTAAGGTGCAGACTCTTTCAAATACTCACCAGAAAGAATGAAAAGGTACCACTCCATCTCCAAATCTAACCAGTTACTCCACTTTTGTTCACTTCCAAATTTACCTTCTGCTTTTCTTCCTTTCTTCTTTCTTTCTTTTTATTTTTTAAAGGAAAAGAACTAGGAAAGAAAAGAAAAATAAGTTTAAAAGATAAATCCAGGAAAGCACAAAAACTGCAAATTAAGTGAGTAACACACTTCTTGGGCATTGTGCAAAAGTGACTGAAGCAGGCCTGTGTACGGGGTATGGGAAAATGCATAGGGGCTTTTCAGAGCAAATGAGAGCAAAATCTTCCCATCCTTGCACATTGGTGCGAACCCTGGTTCTTTGTTCTATAGATGTGTTTGATCTGACTTTGTTTTTTCCTTCTCACATAAAAAAATAAAAGAAGAATAAATAAAATAAAAAAAAATCCACCAATAGAGATAAATGTTGGACATAGTTCCCTTCAACTAAAGATTTTTCTCAATAGCTAGTGTCAATAGAATCATTTCACATCAATGGTTTGAAAAGAGAATTGTATTCAATAGGAACTGAAGCCATTTGGAGTTGCTGGGAGGACATTTGCTTATTAAATGTCTGAACAGTAATGAACTTTATACAACCAACCCAAGAGTTTCTACCAATTAGAGAGCTATTAATGTCTTTATTTATTTTATTGGGAATAAATGTCTGAAATTAGTGTCATAGGAGAAATTGCAGCAAGTTTTCATTGACAATATGTGCAATCTTAGAGGTTATCTAGGTTTTTCTTTTTTCTTTAAAGAGCTATATGCTTGATGATACTCTAACCAGTAGACAAGTACACACAATTTGATGGTAGTTGATGTATCTTACCATTAAAAAAAAATCTAAAATTAAATATCCACAAGTACAACCAGTATATTTTCCCATATTTCTATGGATCTGTGATTATTCCTTGCATGGAGTTTTTATTCCTCTACTATTACATTTATGGTACCAAGGATTCCACATCATTTTTAAAAAATAAAAAATAAACCAAGAAACATTTGTATATTTTTTGAGGGAATTGCCATAATGAAAATAAGGTAAAGAATGATTTTTAAAAAGACTTTTAAGTTAAACTGATGAAATATTTTTAGAAAGCAGAAATGTAAATTATATAATGAAAATATCATAGGTGGAAGTGTAATGTGAAAGCAGACACTTTTCGAAAAGAACTCTTTTTTAAGGAACAAAGAGCTCTTGGTGATTTCTTTTGGTAAAATTTTCTCTTTCAAATATTAATCAAGTTGGATTCTCTTTCCTTATAGATAATATGTGGAGCACTTTCTAAATCACTCATGAGCCAATTTCCCATTTATTTAAATGAAACTCACCCAACTACACATCCTGAAGTCAACTTGAATTCCCAGACGTGAATCACCAAGATCAAATCCATTCCCTTTAGCTGTCCTAAATCTCACCAGACCTCCACATTATCCCAACTCACTTACCCGACTACAGAGTTAACACAAAAGCTTTCTCATTCTAAATGAAAAGACAGAACTCATACTCATTAAGATACAGGTGTTATTTTTTGTATTCATGGCATACTATGCATTTGTAATTGAGTAAAACTTCACAATTTAATAACTTTTAGTTTAGTGACTTCTAAAATGTAAGTAACAGATGATGTAAACATCGTATCTCACCAAAGTATTGCTCAGGAGTTTCCACTTATTTATTTTATGTATGCTCATATTCTTCCATGGCTCTCACAGTGATCCATAGTAGTTACATTGAAAATCTTTGGAATTTTTCATGAATCAGAAAACAAAGAATGCTCATCACAGTAGTGGTATGTCCCAACTTTCAAGGGTAATTTTGAATTTATTATCCCCAAGTTTTAAAATAAAATTTTCAATGTGTTTAATCTTTTTATTTTATTTTAATTAATAAAAAAATAAAGACCCAAGGCAAAATATATGCTTTCTTCTCCCCTTTGTTACTGCTGACCTTCTCCTTCTTGAGCCTTTCTCAGTGAAGACAAAGAAAACTTCTCTCCCATCTCATTATAGAATGTCCCTTCACAGACGCTATCTCTTAAATGCATCATTAGATGTGTTTTCTTTCTTCTGCAGTCTGACTAAAGAAATGCCTATTCAAGGGCTTTAGAAATGTCCTGTTTTTCAGAACTAGCTTTGGGTACATGGGTTGATCAGTAGAGTTCTTCATAGACTAAGACAAGGCAAAGGTCAAGACTCAGGGTGATTCCTCTTCACCATCACTGCAATTTCTCTGCCCACCAAAAATTTTATTCCAAAGTTCATAATACTTCCTTTTCTTACTTTACATTATCTCATTAACAATGATTCCTATTTATTATATCATATATTTTATTTATTTGTCCTTTCTATTGTTTCCTCTTTCCCAAACAAGAATCCCATGAAAGTAGAGATTTTTGTGTCCTTATATCTTGAAGAGCACCTAGCACTTAGTAGGCCCTTAAAAACACAATTTGAAATCCACATGCAAAATATATGTGCAAAAGAGAACCAAGTATACTAATTTCTACCAATGAAAGTGTGTTACTTAAAATATTATTTCAAGTCTTTCTGTAGACTTAACTACTGATTCTGTAAATGTTTGCTTTTCAGATTGTGGATTATCTGTGATTTTAAGGCATTGCTGTGGATAAAAAAAGAAACAGTAAAGGCAGGGAAAAGTGAAATCTATTTTTTTCTAACTTATTTGATGTTTTAATTAAAGGTTTGATATTATATGGAAACTTAGGGCCAACAATAGGATTTTAGAATGTCCATGCATTTAATTTAATCTATATAATAATTTTCACTGCTATTACCATGAATCTTAAAGGAATGTGTACTTAGTTTTATACAGAAAGTCTAAGAGTTTATTCAACTATATTTATTTATTCCACGAGTAAGAGATACAGAGAGATGCAAATATAAGGAATCTGGGACAGAGACTCAGTGCTGAGATTCACTCCCTGGCCTCAGCCGGCCTGGATCGCAGACCCATGTGTGCTGGTATACTCAGAGAAGTCTCCAGCAGCAAACGGGAACCTCCCTACGTCGGTCTGCCTCAGAGAGTGTCATGTTTTTACTGTTGTGCTAATGCCTGCCCCCCACCCCCGTGATAATTTAAGGCTTTAAATGTATAACTTTTAATAAGCAATAAGCAGTAAATTCATTATACATATAATGTAATTTGTAATTATATGTATGTATGTTCTATTCTGGAGTGTGCTGTGGCCAGCTTTTACTCATTCATGAAAGCTGATTTGCCTCCTCCAAACACCACATTTAGTGGTATGAAATTGACAGTATTCAATTGTCCATGGTGGGAACATCTACAAAAATGTGTAAATGCTACCAATAAAGGTTATTAAACTTTTATCAGCATACCACTAGGCTTATTTGAGTCTGATGAAAGTAAGAACTAGCTAGTACATTACCAAAAAAAAAAAAAAAAAAAAAAGAAAAAATTTTTCACTAAA
>NW_006205007.1:1917633-1922756 GCF_000334495.1 Tupaia belangeri chinensis
TAGAAAATAAAAAATAAGTAGAACTATACCAAAAAAAAAAAAAAAAAAAAAAAAAGGAAATAATTTTCCACTATAAAATGCTTTGGGTTCGTACTAAACTGAAAAACAACACCAGAAATATTTCCCATTACCTCCTCACCTCTTCACCCATTTATTTCTTCTTAACCTATCAAGCCATGAAGAATGCATTCAAAGGTTACTCTTAGGATGAAGATGTTTGCCATAGCAACGATTGTTCTTCTGGGTGTCCAATATCTACTTATAATATTTGGTGCATACAGGTAATAAATCTTAACCTAAAAAAGGAGGAAACGTCGTTTTATTATTCCCTTTGAAATGCAGGATGTAAGTATGGATGGGGTAGATTGGGCCACTCCCCTCTTCCTGGTACTTTAGAATTATTCAGAAGTGAACAGAGAAACAGGAAGTGACTTCTGATTCATTTGCAACAGTGGTCTGAGTAATACATTTGTGTAAATGTGTTAGAGGAAGTGGCAGGAGTCTGACTAATTTAAAAAAAAAAATCCTTACTAGGGCAAAGAAGGCTAGTGTATTTAAAAATGATAAAAGGAATCATCAGGGTCCAAGTTTTGATGCTTCACTTGTAGGGTATATTTGAAAGAATTGTCTAATTCCTTGAACAAGAGATCGATCATGTTTGAATTCCTTAGATTTTATTTATTTTCTTAGCTTGAGTTGCTATAACAAAATGCCATAGGTTGGGTGCCTTAAAAAACAAATATTTATTTCTCACATTTCTAGAGTCTGGGAAGTCTGAGATCTAAAGCAGGCAAATTCAGCGTCTGGTGAAGGTCCTCTTCAGAGTTTGCAGATGATGCCTGCTCAGGTGGATAGTGTGGGGGAGAAGTGTGGTTTATTTTCTTATAAGAGCACTAAGCCCATCATGGTGGTTCTACCATCCTGACTCATCTAAGCCTAATTATTTCCTAAAGACTATATCTTCAAATCGTCACACTGGAATTAGGACTTCACTATATGAATTTGGGGAAGACACATTCAGTCCATAGCCTTCATAGATGTGCTCAACTTGTGTGTGTGTGTGTGTGTGTGTGTGTGTGTGTGTGTGTGTTTGTACTAGAGGGTACATGCACTGACCAGAGAGACTGAGAGAAAGGGAGAAGAAAAAGCACCACCTATGGGGAGTGGTCATGCCACAGTCCTTAAGCTTCCATCTCTCCTTCTTTGGGGATTTCGGGCATGCATGCACACATGCCCAGTATATATTTCAAGCTGCTGGGTCCAGTTGCTGAATGTGCAGTCAGATATATAGGCTCCAGCTGCCTTAAGCACCAGATAACCAGCTGGCCTCATTTATGTTTTTAAAAACAAAAAGCAATGCAATTTATCAATATACAAATATATTAATGTCTTCTATATTTTCATAATTCTAAACATTAGAGATAACTGAATTTATTTTAGTGCCAAGTATTCATAGAGCAAATTTCTCAAAAAATAGGACTTTAAATAAAAATACTAACATGTATCCACTAAAGAGAACACAAATAACCATACCAAAACATTAATATTATGACAGTAAAGATTTCCTACTTGTGACTATTTATCTGAGTAGGAAAAATAAATGTAATTACAGAGAACAAAAGGACATCTATTTTATCTTACCTAAAGGCAGTCTACTTTGTTTAGATGCCCATTCATGAGGTAGTGATTAGCTCTTCTCACATTGCCTCCACACTTTGAAATCCAAGAGAAGATCATTGATGGGCTCTCTGGCTGCTCACATGCTGGAAAGAAGACAAAACTGGTCACATCAGTGACTTTCTCAGGAACTGGACATAGAAAGGACAAAGTAAAGATTTTTTCCTAACCCCAAAGCAGGTGGCACTTGTCTCTAGAACCAGAAACTGCAGTGGGAATAAACTCTCATACCTCATTCCTGCACTCAAAGTGAAAGATGGTCAACCCCTCTGAATGACCAGGACTAGTCCAAGTCAAACTAGAACAGTTTACCTCACCCCTGCTACAGTCCTTTCACCCCTTCCAACTGAAAACTTCAGCAATACAAAGAAGCTCCTAGAGAGATTCATAACCACCTAACATTTCAGTGATGACTAGTCTTTGAGGCTTAGTAAAATTTCAAAGACATGTGTCCCATTTCTTTAATGATAGCTGCTTACAGTGCAGTAGAAACGCTGGCCGACCATAGACAGCCATTAGCTGACTTTCCTAAACCATGAAGCCACATAGCACCAATGTGGTCTTGTCCATTTTTGAAAAAACAAGTGATGAGGTAATCTCTCATTTTAAAGGGGGTGAAGAGTAAAATATAAACAAGGATTGAATAAATAATAACGCAGGGAAGAAAAGATATGGAAAATAGACTGAAAGAGTGATCATAGGAAATGAAAAAGAGCTTATACCAGCGGACAGTATTTAATAAGAAGTAAGTGTCATTCTGTACGAAGACTAAGTGAGAAAGCATGGGGTTGCATACAATCCATCACTTGCTCTAGTTCCTTACTAATCAGATGTCTTTTTAATAGCTTTGTATTATTGGCACTCATGCTTCTACAAATATGAATACATACTTGTACACTAAGATGTCATAGAAACTTAATGCTGAAAAAGACTTCAGAATTATTTGATCCATAGTAAATAAATGCAAGGAATGTTAAAATGTACTATTCCAGGGCTGACTCTGTGGTCTGATGGTTTAGGTAGCCCTATCCCACGTGGCTGACCATGGAGTTTGTGTCCTAAGCCAAGTGGCTTGAGTAACTTGTCCAGCACCTTGTGAGTGTCCAAAATTCCAAAGGAGAAAAGGAAGAGAAGGAGTTGAGGATTGTGGCATGATCATTCCTTGTGTGTGTGTGTGTGGGGGGGTTCATTTCTCTTCTCCTTCCCTCTCTCTCTGTTGAGTGTGCTCACCTTCTAGTTAAAAAATTAAAAGAAAGAAAAAGAGAATTACCAGGGCAAACTCCCATGCAGATACCACTAATGCACCTCAACAATCTTTCTCCCTTTTTCCAAACTTAGTTTTATATCATTCATAGCCCAATACTTTGGATGGCCACAACCAATTTATAAAAAATAGCATCCATTGGGACCAGTAAGTAGTGTGGTGGTTAAGGTACTGGATTCCCACATGGAAGATTGTGGTTCAAGTCCTAGACACGGCAGCTTGAAAATAACACTGGGCACATGTACATAAGTGCCCAGATCCCAAGAGGAGAAAGGAGAAGGAATTGTGGCATGACCATCCTCACGTGGGGAGATAATTTCTCACTTTCCTCTCTCTGTATCCCTCTGGCAAATGGAAGCGTCCTATGACAAAAACCTAACAACAACAAATATAATAGCATACATCATGAAGCCCATTTACCAATCTTAATTTTGGCAAACTCATTTTAAAGTTTTATTACATGACATACTGAGTTATGAAAACTACATTTTTATTCAGTTATAAGTACGCAGTTACTATATAAAATTTCTTACAGTAATTTTAAAGTAGTTAACTAAAATCTAAAAGGTAAGAAATTGTCAGACACCAGATATGAAGAGAAATTTAAATATGCTTCTATATTTGTTGACACCATTTTATGCCACAGAACAATGTCCTACAAACCACTGTGGTTAAATACTGTACATTTTGTTTTGTTTTGTTTTTAATTATCAGAGGGCACATAATGTTTGCCAGAGAGAGGGAGAAAGAAAGCACTCATTAATGTGGCATGGTCATGACACAATCCTTTTTCTTACACTCTGCTTTCCATCAGGATTTTGGGCACGTGCACATGCCTGACAGGTCTTTCAAGCCATTGGGGACAGGACTGGAACCACAGTTAGCCATTTCAGATGCAGCTCCTTAGCTGCTGAGACACAAGGCTAGCAAAAGAATCTGTTCTTTTTTCTTTTTGGGGGGAGGGGCAGGATTTTTTTTTTTTTTTTTTTTTTGCTATAGGGTGCGTGCACTCGCCAGACAGACAGAGAGATAGAAAGCGAGAAATCACCCCCCAGGGGGAGTGGCCACGCAGCAATCCCTTTTCCTCCATTCTCCTCTCGGGATCTTGGGCATGCACACACACACGCCTGGCTTAAGTTTTAAGCCACTGGGTCTGGGATGCGAACCGCAGTTGACTACATGGGAGTCCAGCGACATAGCCATTACACTAACTGCTGGTCCCAAGAATCTGTTCTTTACATTCTATTTCCAGACATGTGACACTAGGTTCTTTCACAGTGGGGTGATGAAACTGAATGTACTATTTAAAATATGTAACAACTCCATTCTGCTGGAAAGAAGAATTGTAAAAACTCCATCCATGTGCCTTGGTTAACAAATGAAAAACAGTGCCATGAGGAATAATATCTCACTCCCTACTCACACAGCGGTTTACAGTCTGAATTATGCTATCTGTACTATTGTTGAGCACCAGAAAAAGATATTAGGACAAAAGCTTGTTGCAGACCAATAAAACCTATGGGACACCTAAGAGAAACTAACAGAAATACTGAATTTAGGGACTAAAAAATAATGGACACAGAAACTTTCTGTTAAGAAAGCAAACGCAACTGAATATGATTTTATAGCAAAAAACTACAAATCACACAGTATATGATCCACTATGATGGAAAGTGGGCAGAGCCAGAGTAGGAAGAGTAGCACTCCAAGATCTTCAGATACTAAAACACAATTTGAAAGATATCAGAAAATAAGTAGAGTTAAAATATTAAATGGAAAAAAAATAGAAACCATAATGAAGGAATTCACACTATGAAAGAAATAACAGATGAAATTGAAAAAAAGATTCAAAATGAACTTGTAGAAATGAAAAAAATAGTCATTAAATAAATAAATTTAATAGATTTACTGAATCTATTATTGAATAGATTATTAATAGATTATTTATTGAATAGATTATTTGTTTAATTGTGATTAGACACAATTAAATGAATAATTCGTGAATCAGAGGATAGATATAAGAAAATTACTCAAAATGAAATACAAAGAGTAAGAGATTAAAAGTATAAATAAATGATTAAGAGAAGTGAAACAAAAGCTGAGAAAGTCCAGTATATATTTCATAGAAATTCCAAAAGCACAGACAGAATAGAATACGTAAAAATCAAAGATTATGGTTGAT
>NW_006205007.1:1922768-1943363 GCF_000334495.1 Tupaia belangeri chinensis
TATATATAAATTCACATATGAGAAACATGAAACATCAAAGACAAAGAATTTTTAAAAAGCAATTAGAGGAGAAAAGATTATCTACTAAAAAATGACATTTAGACTGAGAATAGATTTCTCACCAATTGTATAGATGCTAGAGACAGTAAAATAATATTTTCAAAGAGCAAGAGAATTATAGTTGTCAGTCTAAAAGTATTACTCAAGAGAAAAAAATAGATACTTTTGATTCTAAAAATAATTTTGGTATTCCAAATACTTTAAGTTATTTTTTAAGTGGAAAATGTAAAGCAGGAGGAAGCAGAATGAGCAACACATTGGGAAACATGAATATACGCCTCAAGTTTGGCTGGTCCAGTCACAGGAGACACAGGTGGGAGAGTGCCACTGCATAATACTAAAGCCTTGTGGAAAGGCCTGGGGTTCAGATCCCTGGTCGACCTGAACATCTGGCCTGCCCATGATCCTGGCTGACTGGGCGACTCGCAGGGCTCCTGGCTTAATATCAGGACCTCATGCCAGAATCCTCCCCCGAGTCCCTCCAGCTATTTAGGAACACAGGCACATGCATGCACACATAGGATGCACAAGTAACCTAGGAACCAAACCTTCATCTTCTGTGTGACTTCAGCATAGTGAAGCACCATGCTACTACTGTACCACCAGGCTGGGCCAGCTAGGTGTCCTATAAACAATATAAATGTATTTCAAACAGTTCCTGAGGTTAGGAGGCAATATTTAGATTCAGTATTGCAGACTCAGCAGCTAGTGAGACTTGTCTTCAAGTCTCATAGAAAGCATCCTCTTGCTGAAACCTCACATGGGTGAAGGAGCAAACAAGTTCCCTTGAGACTCTTTTCTTTTTTTGGAGAGATTTTTGCTATAGGGCGTGTGCGCTTGCCAGAAAGACGGAGAGAGACAGAGAGACAGAAAGCGAGAAATCACCCCCCAGGGAGGATGGCCACGCCGCAATCCCTTCTCCTCCATTCTCCTCTTGGGATCTTGGGCACGCACGCACACGTGCCTGGCGTGAGTTCAAGCCTCTGGGTCCGGGACTCGAACCGCGGTCAACTACGTGGGAGTCCAGCGACATAGCCATTACGCTAACTGCTGGTCCCGAGACACTTTTTATAATAGAACTAATTCTGGACTTATCCTATAGCATAATGGTTAAGCACAGAACATTGGGAGCCAGATCTCACATGGCCAACCACAGTTTGAATCCTGGTCCCAGTGACTTGAGAAACCTGCCAGGCACATTATTTGTGTGCCCCAAATCCTGATGAGATGGAGGAATTGAGGAAAGAAAGTTGCAGCCTCACTGAAAAGTGTTTTCTCCTCTCTCTCTCTCTCTCTCTCTCTCTCTCTTGCTCTCTCTCCTCTCTCTCACATCCTCTGGCAATTAAAGAAAAAAAAAAGAATTTTTTAAAAAGAGCACTAGTTCTATTCACTAGGACTCCACCCTTATGACCTAACCATCTCCTAAAACCCCCACTCTTAATACTATCATATTAGTGATTAGGTTTCCACATTTGAACACAGGGGTGGGGGGACACAGCATTCAGACTATAGCAGGGGTTGAGTAGTCCTAGTTACACAACTAGAAATAACAGAGTCATTCTTTTTCTGGAGTCCATGTTCTTCACCTCTATATTATATTATCTACCATGATAGTACAGAAAGTTTGAAAGCAAACAAAAGAAAAAAATTGGAAAGATTATATTCTAGAAAGAGACTATCCAAGAAAGATGCTGCCACAGTATACATATTAGACAAAATAGATTTAAGTTAAAAATCAGAATTAGGTACATAATGATAAACACATTGAGCTATATGATCTATATTTAACAATCTTGAACTTGTGTGTGCTTAACTGCATAGCCTTAAACACACACAAAACAAAAACCAATGGCAGCCTAGTTGGTGGCATGGTTGTAAGGTGACTGTATCCCATATGACTGAATACGCAGTTCAAGTCCTGGACCTGGAAGCTTGAGATAGATGCCAGGCATGTGTATGTGTATAGTGCATGCCTCAAATCCCACATGGGATGAAGGAAAAGAGTTAGTAACATGACCATGGAGAGTACTTTCTTACTCTCTCTCCCTCTCTGTCTCTCTCCAGCAAGTTCACGCATCCTTGGGAATTGGGAGAACCTCAGTGGAATAACAAGGAGAACCTAAGAAATTCATAATAGCAATAGGAGAATGAAGTTTCTTTCAGAAACAGAGGTCAAGACAGCAAAGCATTTGTAAAGATAAAACAACTAAATTTCAGACAGATGAAGTGAAGAGTTTAGAATCATACTTTTAGGTAGTGGTAAGTCCAGAAATAGAACAATTATTCATATTTGCATAATTTCTTATAAAGTAATTTTACACACAATTTTTTTGAACCTCTCTATAACTTTGAGTTTTAACAGGCTCCAAGAAATTAAATGATCTGTGGTATGGGAGCAAGAAAGTTTCCTTCACATTTGTGTGAAAATTTGAAAAAGGGAGATAGCAAGTGGTAATATTTATTCTTGTTCTAGGCACTCTTCTCTCTCTCTGGATTCTGTCTAGGCTCCCAGACACTGGCGAGAGATCATTTTATTCAAAAACCGGCAAGAGAACATTTTATTCTAAGGACTCAGACAATTTTAGATGAACAACATATTAGAAAAATCCTTTTGGTTAAATATTCTCTGATACTCTTATAATAAAGGTTTGTTGTATGACATGAATCTTGGGTTTTTTTTTTTTTAGTACAATAAATGTAAATTGCAACTAATACAAGGAATAGAAGGAATGGAACTAGCCAGAAAGTGAGATACAACCTGCTCTCAAGGAAGCAGGTCTAAAAAGTTTTAGACCTGTAGCAGCTTTTAGGATAATGGAAGTTGCATTCAATGATCACCATTCTGTTGACTATTAACATAATGTAATTCATTTTTGGTCTTTGGTTACTTTTCTGTTTCCTCCTCTTAACATATAGATTTACTCTGCATCTTTTTTTCTAACTCCTAATCTTTTCTTCATTCTAACTCCAGCTCACGGGGTTTGACTTGGCTGTGATCTCTTATGGGCTCTCTGTTCATCTACAGAGTACCTAGGATGCTATTTTTCTAAATATCTCTAAAAGTGAGCATCAGATTTTGTAGTTCTGAATATGTTTTTCACCCCAAGCTACCTCATAGGCAGCTGCCGACCTATCAATTATTGTCTTTGAATCAGGGACCATTGTCATCAGCCTTGGCAAGGAAGACATGCTAAGCACAACCTAAAACATAACCCATCAATATGGGTTGCCCGCCGTTCCTGAGATGAAGCTATGGATTTAGCATAATGTGACCAACCACTAAAGTACATCGTATAAGAGGACTTCAAAAAGTTCATGGAAAATTGAGGTATAAATTTATTTTGGTGTAAAAAAATTTTGAAATCCATGCATAGTTTTTTTTTTCATAATATGTACTTTTCATAAAGCACTTTATGTAAGTTTATCTGAATTCTAAAATACAATAGATGATCATTTTAAGAAATGGATGAAACTTTTTCATATTACTACTACTATATTCAATTCTCTCCCCATCCCATAATGTGCAATAATGCGCATCACTATATTATAGTTATAGGGTACTATTAGAAGCGGATTGCTTCTTACTATGAAAATGATGATTCCAAAGTTTCAAAGTAGACAAATTCAAAAGCGGCACTCTTTTCCTATTTCTGTCAAATTCATAGTATCTAATAGAAAATAATCAAACTGATCAGTTTTAATACTTTCTGTCTAGTGCTTGGAAAGATAATTCAGATTGAGTTTTAAGATTAATTTTGTTCAGATTTCAGAAATGCTAAATACAAGTTTACAGAAATAAACTCCAAGGATGAAATTTGAATGAGTGATAGGAAGAAAAGTCAACAGCATAATGATTCCTGGCAAATAGCCACATGGGGAGTTTCTTTGCATGTTAGAGTCCCTAGAGGGCAATACATACACAGAAAACAGCTTTGACTGGCCAGACACCATGTGTCACCATCTTGAGGCAAAGTCCACAATGGTGATACTATCGATGAGCCATGAGTCCAAAGATTCCAAACTGTTTAGGGACATTCCAATATTTTACTTATTTCGTCTTGTAAAACTATTAAAAAGATTGTTTTTTTTTAAATGTTAAGAAGAGAGACATTTTAAACTAGCATAAAATCAAACACAATGGAAATTAGTTCTATTTCACTCATAATTACACGTAGGTACACACATTGTGCAAGACTTCCTTAAATCCCCATTGATGTCTGGAAAGTCAAAGACTTCTGTTTCATGCATTCCCCCCTGGATTTTCAGCTTCTCTGTTTTACCAAGCCCAGTCTTCAAAGAATGGCTCCTTCCCTAAACAAAGAAGGCCCTTGGCTGGCACAGCATAGCTTGACTGTCAGGCTGAAAAGCTACAAAACTGCAGTGAACCCACAATAGAGCTCTGTGACCTTTAGTACCTCCCCAAGTTGTCTGACCCCATCTCTTTGCCTCACTTTCAGGTTTGGATATTTTGCCTACAGCTCCTTCAAAGACCTAATGTCATATAAAAATGTTTCTGTAGAAGTCAAATTTCTAACCGCAGATCCTTTCAGTGAAAGTTAAATTATGTTTCTAACATATTCTTCACCATTATGCAGACCTTTACATATATACACACACTTAAAGTAAGGTCTTTGTTTTCTGAGACCTTGTCTCCTGCTGGATATTCTCAATTCTTTCCTGCTAAAATAGAAAAAAAAAAAAAAAGAAAAAGGAAGAAGAATATAACTAAGCCATTCTGACAAGATCACTAAAAATTTTTCAGTTTGCATAGTACATAGCAACAAGTGACCTGTTAAACGATGACAAATCCTTTAGATTATGGCTTTAGACCTTTAACCTTTTGACTTTAGGTTGTATCCAGGGAGCATTCAGAGAGGAAGAATGCAATAAACTGCTTGTAATCTAGTGGTCTCAAAAGAAATTACATCAAAACCAGCTGTTACACCACTAGTCATTAAAGACTGACAACATGTTAACTAAAATACGGCCATTATATTGAAAAAGACTTTTCTCTCCACCCACTGCTGATCAACCAGCCGTCTCTTGCCTCACTTAACATCAGAAAATGCGGATGCAACAAAGCAAACTCAACACAAACTAACAAGAACTGGCATTGGGTGGAGACATGACTTTTTAGTTTTGATGCATTTGAGGGATACCAATTTTGAACATTGTGGTTTACATGATTTGGCAGCTAGAGTATCTTTTCTTTGGATGTTTTTTTAATGTGTGTATTTTTATAAGATTAGACCTATCTTCCCACCACTCCTCCTTTTAATATGGAGAAAGTTGATGTGGGAAATTTTAATCATAAAGTACCATTCCCAGATGCCAGGATCCAGCTGAAACTTTGAAGGACTTTGAGTTAGAAGTCACATTGGTCTATGTCTGACAACCAGCAACATGTCAGACCTGTGGTATAATAGCTTGAAATGTAGTAGACATTTTCCTGGGACTGTCATCCAGCCCCACCAGCTTTTAAAATATAGCAGACAATACTGGTAGGCTTCAAAGATGAAAGTCAAAATCAGCGTAGGAAGCACACAGTGAGAGTTGGACTGGAAAACATGTTGCTAAGTGCCTGTTATAAACACAGCCCATATAAAACAGAGAAAGGGCCAAGGGCATCCACAGAAGAAAAGATGCCTTTCTCCACCCAGGAAACTGAGCATCTGAGGGAGGGAAAAGACAGTGACACAGCCAGAGCACAAATTCAGCACGTGGCACCTTTCCTGGGACATCTTGATGACCTGTTGTTGCTCAGTCAGTATTCAGTAAATAATCCTTCCATTAAAAAAAAACAAAAATAAAACAAACAAACAAAAAAACTCCTTGTTGAAAGCTACGCAATAATTTCAAGCTTTCTACATTCTTCTGAATTCTACAATAAATTCAATTTTGATTTTTTTCCAGCTAGACATACTTTACATTTCAAAGCAGATTTAGTCGAAATCTGAATTAGTAAGAAAAACAACAAATAGGTGATCTTCTTAGGTTAAATTTCTTTTTAAATCGGCAGATGCAAGCCAAGACTTTACCCAGTGAGAGTCTGAAAGTTTTCTTTTCACTCAGGCATCAAGAACAAAAATCTGGGATGCCCCTGTTTGTTCACCCATGTGCTGTGTTAAGTGCCAGCCCACTTCAGCACCAACCTTGGGCCGACCAAACTTGAGGTCAAGAGATTTAAACTCTTGGTTGTTGCTTTAAGGACTGTGAAACTGAACAAAGGGTGGAGGAGTAGGGGAGTTCACACTGAATCGTGGCTCAGTTACTTGTACTTTGACGCAACCTCTCTACTTCTGTAAAATGTAGTTGTTAAGTTCAATGCTTTAGAATTTTCAGATTTCTTTTTCTATATAGTGTGTGTTCTTGCCAGAGAGAGACACAAAGAGAGACAGAGGGAAAGTGAGTAATCACCCTCCCACCCTACACCCCTGGAGCAGAGGGCCATGCCGCAATCTTTCCTCCTCTATTCTCCTCTCAGGATTTTGGGCATGCATGCACATGTGCCTGGTGTGATTTTTCAAGCCGTCAGATCCAGTATTCAAGTCTTGGAGTCAGCAATGTGGGATTTCAGCCACCTTAACTTCCATGCCACCTGCTGGCCCTCAAGGGTGTTTTGTTTTGTTTTATTTTAAGAAAGTAATAAAATTATACACATGTAGGTGTTCTGTATACTCTAGAGGGTCAAGAACATATATATATATATGAATTACTTCTATTCATATTTATATTTTATTCATTATTAATACATTATACATATGAATACTCTTGCTATTATCTAGTTCTCCAGTAGAGTGATGAAGACTGTCTACCTCCACTGTGTGCAAAGCCAATCTTACATGAACCCTCTGTTGGCACCTCTGATAATGACACCTCTAGGAGACCCCAAAGTATTCACCAGTAAGTAAAATGTTAGGCTTATCCACATGCCAGGTCTTCCTAATGGACACATTTGGCACATTTAGCATTATAAAGTTAACAAAATTAATTTTCTCACCAATAAAAAAACTTGCTCTTCAAAAAGTTCATGTAAAACATATTATGAAATATCTATGATAAATTTAAACATATTAAAATATTTTTGCACCAAAATAAACATCTTCCACAAACTTTCTGAATTCCCCTTCTGTATGTACATGGGCATGCTCATGCTCTTGTGTACATGTGTGTGTTTGTGTGGGTGGATGGTTAAAGGATCCTTTCATAGGGCCAAGAGACAATGACACCCAAAAAGCAATGAACACAACTAAGCTTTCTGTCTCAGAACGACACAGAGATATGGCTTATTCCAAGGCTGGACAAAGTACTCCAAGCTTGGACTATTTTGTTATTCCAGAAAGTGTCCAAAAAACACATGAACAATGGGACTGTGTCACAAGAACACAGAACTCTGTTTGAAGGGATTCTTATTAGCCATATGAGACAATCTGTTGGCCAAAACAATTATAAGTAATACTTAATTTGAAAATATTAAAAATAAAATAGGAATTAATAAGCTAAGACCAATAATTAATGAATAAGAAGAGATGCCTCCTGCTAAGGCTGCATGCCAGTTACCAACTGACATATGTAAAAAGAGTGCTGAAGTTGGAAAATCCATATTTTGCAACCATAATAGTAAAATAGAGTCAGACAAGAAAATATTAATAGAAATGAAAACTAGAGGGAAATTGTACAAGGAGCAGTATATTAATACAGTCTTAAGTTATGTCCCCATATGCTGCTTATTAATGGCAAAGAAAAAAACAGCAGTTATACAGTGGATCAATGAAGCAACACCTTGACCATATGATCAAAAATACTATCACCAATGGACAAATGGATGTCATACATCTCCAGCTGGAATTCCTTGAAAAAGTTACAACTTTACATATGTAGTTTTGGCCAATAAAAAATTAACTGGTCCTGAGAATTCATAAAGAAATTACAAGGAAACCTCAAATCGAAAAAGGTGACATTATTTGGGACCAGCAGTTAGCATAATGGCTATGTCGCTGGACTCCCACACAGTCGACCGCGGTTCGAGTCCCAGACCCAGTGGCTTAAACTCACGCCGGGCGCGTGTGCAGCATGCATGCCCAAGATCCCAAGAGGAGAACGGAGGAGAAGGGATTGCGGCATGACCATCCCCCCTGGGGGATGATTTCTCGCTTTCTGTCTCTCTGTCTCTCTCTGTCTGTCTGGCAAGCGCACGCGACCTATAGCAAAAATCTCTCAAAAAAAGAAAGAAAGAAAGAAAGAAAAAGGTGACATTATTTAAGAGGGAACATGTCAATATAATTAAAGACTTGTTAAAAAATTCACCAGGGAGTGCTTGCATTCACCAAAGAGAGACAGAGAGAGAAAGAATGCAAGAAAGTCCTCTATATGGAGTATGGTCACATCCCTTGCCCTTTATCTCTCCCTCCTTTTATGATTTTGGACACACACACACATGTGTCCAGCATATTTTCCAAGTTTCTGCTTCCAGGACTCGAACTCTGTGCTCTGCTATGTGGGATCCAATGCCTCAACCACAAGGCCACAGGATAGCTCCAAAGTCATTTAAGATTTTTTTTTTTTAAGGCTTGTAAATGTTACAGATTAAAGAAGGCTAGAGAGACATGACAATTCCATGATCTGGATTCTGTACTGGAAGAGAAGCATGCCATGAAGGACATTTCAAAATCTAGAAAATAAGCAATGAGTTGAACCATTATATCAATGTTAAATTTACGGAAGTTGATTGTTGCACTGTGGAAATGTGAGAGAATATCCTTATTAGGAAATACACAGTGAGGTATTTTGAGATAAAGACCCATTGATAAATGCCCTCAAATACTTCAGAAAACTTTAGAAATGTATAGATAGGTGATAATTATGAGAAGGATTTGCAAAGTTTAGAGAAAATTGGAATCAAAATATAACATATTTTGGTGAAAAAAACTGGAAATCCATGTATACCTTTTTTGTAATATGCATTTTGATTAACTTTTTGAAGATGATATATGGGTAAGATAGATAATAGATAGATGATGGAGTAAATAGATAATGATAGATGATGGAATAAAACAAATGGGATGAAATGTTCAAATAGGTTTGAGTCTGGTCAAAAGTTTTATGAGTGTTCTTTTGACTACTTTTATTCTTGCATTTCTTTTTGGTGAGTTTGAAATAATTTCCCAATAAAAAGTTTAATTTTCAAAAAAGATCTATTCAGACAAAAAAAATGAGAACATGAAAAATGTCCAGTCAAGTAAATCTCAAACTAGTCTGAGAAATGTTAATAGGTTTTCCAAAAAATGTAAGTATTTTATGTTTGAACAAAGTTTAAAATGTTAAATTACACACACATACACACACACACACACACACACACACACGAAGTTTCTTTACTGAAGGGCTTCTCAGAACCTTCTGTATATTGTTGATGGAGATTATGAACCTTCAGAAAAGAGCTCCAGCTTGAAGTAGTTACAAATAGATTTAGGCATTAAAATCTTGTTCCTCTTGTTGAGTCTCTGTATTTTATAAGAAAAAAAAAACTATAATTCACAGATGATAAATGGTATTGGTTTTGTCCAAGTATGTCATTTGTAAATGAAAATCAGCCTGACATCTTTTGAACAATTACCATGTGCTGTTCATCATTGCTACTCCATAAAGTAGAAGGTATCATTACTTCTGTTTAATAGACACAGCTCAGAGAAGTCATGCCACTTACCAAAGATCACATATCTAATAAGTCAGGATTGAACCCAGGCCACTCTGGAGCTAAGAGTTTGACCTTTACACAATATTTTCAGACAAATTGAAAATCAAAATGTAGAGCCTTCACTCTTACTGTAGACCTCTTCTTTGGAGGGAATCACTAAGTAATACAGTCTCATTTATTTTCTGTCTTAATTTTCAGTCTTTTAAAGAGTTTAAAAAAAAAAAAAAAACCTGCTAGTTTTTGTGGTATTTTGTTTATGTACCTTTCATTTTAAAATTTTACAATGAAAAGTAAATTCCTGGGGACCAGATGCACTATGCAAAGCTGACCCACATGAGAACATGCGAGGTTCATATCTGGAGGCCTCCCTGATATTCCAGGCACATGTACCCACGATCTGAGGCTGGCTAAAGCTGAGGGTAGATTGGGATATCAAGATCCCATTGGAGATGCTCTTTCTTTGTCTCTCTCTCTTTAAAAAAAACTTTCACTTCTTGAAAAAAATCAACAAACTTTTTTAAAAAAATGTTCCAACTTGCCTCCAACATTTAAAAAAATTAAAGTAAATTCTTGGTATTTCTGATACAAACAAAGTCATGCCTGAGTATCCACCAGGGACTGGTTCTAAGAAACCCTGCAGATAGTGAATCTGAGATACTCAGGTGCCTTCCATAAAATGGTGTAGAATTTGCATGTAACCTGTGCATATACTTCAAATCATTTCTACATTACTTACATAATCTTATACAAGGTAAATGTTGTATAAGTAGTTGTTATACTGTATTTCTAAATCTGTATGTTTTTCTTGTTGTATTATCACTTTTTTATTATCATCATAATCTTCTTTATATTACATTGAATTACATATAGCTTTTTCTTTTTCATTTTTTTTTTTGGAGAGGTTTTGTTTGTTTGTTTGTTTGTTTGTTTGTTTTTTTCTGCTATAGGGCGTGTGCGCTCGCCAGACAGAGAGAGACATAGAGACAGAAAGCAAGAAATCACTCTCCAGGGGGGATGGTCACGCCGCAATCCCTTCTCCTCCATTCTCCTGTTGGGATCTTGGGCACGCACGCACATGCGCCCGGCATGAGTTTTAAGCCACCGGGTCCGGGATGTGAACCGCGGTCGACTACGTGGGAGTCCAGCGACATAGCCATTACGCTAACTGCTGGTTCCCTACTTTACAGTGTATTACATTGCTTTTTCAAAAGGGAATGCCATGCATGTCAGTCAATACAGAGACATTAAACTCCCTTCTTCAACATTCAATATCTTTTCTATGTTTTTCCCAATCATTATTACTATTCTAGTTATTTTTTAAAACAGTCAATCACTATTTCTCATTTTGCTTGTAAAAAGACTTTACCCATCATGAAATACTTCTCAGACCAATCCAGTTGGGAATACTATACCTGTCCTCATCAACAGGTAATAAGCCATATCTGATTCTCACTACTGTCCTGTCGTATTATCACTTTTGAGATTTTTTTTCCAAATATTTTTCATTCACAGTTCACTGAGTCTGCAACAACAGAACCAACATATACAAAGGACAGATTGTAAATGTCAACTATTTCAATGAATACTAAAACATACAGTTTATCTTAAATAACTCAAATTTCTTCATTGTTTGTATAGTGTCCCAATTTTCTAATATATTACATGAGCCTCCCATTTCAAGGGATTTCAGAATATTATTAAGTAATATCTACATAGTAGTTTGCATTGACAAGCATTTTGCAATCAGTTCTTCCACTACAGATAGAAATAATTTCAAGTAAGTCTGGGGCTATTTAAGTTCAGGACTGCTTTTCCAGGTGGTATAATTAGCAGTGCCAGCGAGAGCACACAACTCAAGAAACATGGCCGACTTAAACACCATCAATTCAAAAATGTTGGTAGAACTAAAGAAGAGAGCTGCTGAATCATGTCTCTTTGCAAAGAAAAATTGTGACTAAAAGCATTTTTACTACTGATTAGTTTCTGAAGTTAGTTGCACATCAGCCTAATTTTCTTTCCACTTGTGATTTTCAAGTATCTCACTGTAGGCCAGCCTTCTAATTCCTCCTTTAATGGAAGTTCTAAGCAGCTCCTCACTTTGATATGTATTCCAATAACATTGCATGAGAAGAACACGGGTCTGTTACTTAATAATGAAGAATTATGGCACAGACAGCAATGCTTGTCTTAGCGACCACTGATGTAGAAATTGACAGCTTTCAAGCTACAGTCTCCTCTGCCTGACTTGGTTGGTAACTGCTCCAGCTAAATGACAGTTTGCCAGCATGCAAAGTTACTCAACAAGCACAGCTAAGTGAGCATCTGCAAGAACAATATTATAGTGCTCAACTACTGTTTATTTTAATAGCTTAAGTTTATTGATCAAAATCTACTAGGAGCAGAACCAATGGAGAAGTCAGTGAAACAGGTGAATTCAGATATTAACTGTTCACAAAGAACAATGTGAAGTCTGGACAGTGTAATATCTAAATTATAAAACCTTGGCATGATTGATTGGCTGTGGCCAGAATTAGATTAACTCCTAAAAGGGAATTAAAACAAAGCCCAGGAACGGCTTTGTGGCACAGCAGTAATACACAACTTTAGAGAAGCAGGATCCCACATGGCAGCCATAGTTCTAACCCCCAGCTGAGTCAGCCTAGAACATGCAAAGCACCTGCCCAGGACCCACGAGTGGGGGAGTGGAGGAAGAGGACTGCAGCATGACCAGCCCCTGTGGGAGATGCTCATCTCTCTCACATTCATGTGTGCACATATGCTTTCTCTCCAATAAAGAAAAAAGAAACAAAATCTAGTCCTGTGTTTTTGTGTGTTCCTCTCTAGAATGCTGTCCATACTCCTTTTCCACTACACTGAATCCTAGTGGGTTCTTGCCTCTATAACTTTACTAAAACCTAATGCTCTTCCAGGTCCTGTTCTTCCTTCTCCTCTCTCTCTTAAATTGTAACTCCTTTCCCATCCTCTTGGCAACTTTCTACCTTAAAAAAACAAAAACAAAAATACTTGCCAGGCATTTTCCTTTCCCTTACCTCCAACTCCTACCTACCCCACAGTGATAGATTCTTATTCTCTCTCCAATATCCTAATCGTCTTTTCATTTCTATATTACTATATGCATCTGTTGGCTTTATAATGATTTTATATGTCACTAACTAAACTGTGAGCACACACTTTTGTCCTACTTTTTTTATCCAAGGGCCTGCTAGTGTACTGATAAATAGTAGGCTGTTAATAAATGCTAAAATGTAGGGGCCAGCAGATGGCGTAATGACTATGTCACTGGACTCCCATGTAGTCTACCATGGTTCAAGTTCCCGACCCAGTGACTTGAACTCATGCCAGGCATGTGTGCGTGTATGCCCAAGATCCCGAGAGGAGAATGTATTGTGGCATGGCCATCCCCCATGGGGGGCGGGGGGATATTTCTTGCTTTCTGTCTGTCTCTCTGTCTTTCTGGTGAACGCACACACCCTATAGGAAAAATCCCTAAAAAAAATGCTAAAATGTTCTGTTCAACTTTAATTAGGTTCATCTAGGAGACTTAATAGCTGACTGATAAAAAATTAAGAGATGACATACATTACTTCATAGCATTTATTTTATTTAAAATGATCTAGGGACATTTTGAAAAGCATCAAAACACCAAAAAGAAAATAGCGAATGATCTATCTGTCTATCCATACCTAAGTATACAATTCTATAAATATGGTATCATTTTATACAAACTTTTACGTAGCTTGATTTTTTTTTATTTTTTAAATTTACTTATTTTGCATTCATTCACTGTACATCATCACAGCATACAAAATGTCATTTCCCATCCAGAATACACAGTGTATTGGCTTAATCAAGGATATTACCATGCATGGTATCATCAACACAATTTTCCATTTCTTGTTTCTTGTATATTTTTGCTTTTTTTCCCCTTTTCCTTTTGATTCCCTACTTCTCACCCTCTGCCATTTCCCACCCTCCTCCACACTGTCTCTTGTATCTTCATGCCTTTTTGTCCCACATTTTATTGGTTCACAAAATGTCTTCATTAATTTAAATACTTTCAATAGCAAGTTCAGATGATACATACATATCTGTCCCTAAGGCAAAAACCAATGGAGGCTAGAGGATTGCTGGACTCCCATGTAGTCTACCATGGTTCAAGTTCCCGACCCAGTGACTTGAACTCATGCCAGGCATGTGTGCGTGTATGCCCAAGATCCCGAGAGGAGAATGTATTGTGGCATGGCCATCCCCCATGGGGGGCGGGGGGGTATTTCTTGCTTTCTGTCTGTCTCTCTGTCTTTCTGGTGAACACACACACCCTATAGGAAAAATCCCTAAAAAAAATGCTAAAATGTTCTGTTCAACTTTAATTAGGTTCATCTAGGAGACTTAATAGCTGACTGATAAAAAATTAAGAGATGACATACATTACTTCATAGCATTTATTTTATTTAAAATGATCTAGGGACATTTTGAAAAGCATCAAAACACCAAAAAGAAAATAGCGAATGATCTATCTGTCTATCCATACCTAAGTATACAATTCTATAAATATGGTATCATTTTATACAAACTTTTACGTAGCTTGATTTTTTTTTATTTTTTAAATTTACTTATTTTGCATTCATTCACTGTACATCATCACAGCATACAAAATGTCATTTCCCATCCAGAATACACAGTGTATTGGCTTAATCAAGGATATTACCATGCATGGTATCATCAACACAATTTTCCATTTCTTGTTTCTTGTATATTTTTGCTTTTTTTCCCCTTTTCCTTTTGATTCCCTACTTCTCACCCTCTGCCATTTCCCACCCTCCTCCACACTGTCTCTTGTATCTTCATGCCTTTTTGTCCCACATTTTATTGGTTCACAAAATGTCTTCATTAATTTAAATACTTTCAATAGCAAGTTCAGATGATACATACATATCTGTCCCTAAGGCAAAAACCAATGGAGGCTAGAGGATTGTGGCATCACGTCCATCTCTCTCTCTCTTTCTCTATGCCTCTCTCAATGCACACAATTTTGGGGGCTGGCCCTTGGCTTGGCAGTTAAGAGAGATAGCTTGACTTTTTAAACTTCATTGTATGTTACAGATATTTTCTGTCAGTAAATGTAATCTAAGTTTATTCTATTGGCAACAGAGTTGTTCATAATCTGGATATAATACACTTTTTAAAAAATATTTATTTATTAGCATAATTTTTTTGGGGGGGGGAGAGGTTTTCACTATAGTGACGCTATAGGGCGCGTGTGCTCGCCAGCAAGACAGAGAGAGACAGAGAGATAGAAATCGAGAAATCACCCCCCAGAGGGGATGGCCATGCCACAATCCCTTCTCCTCCATTCTCCTCTTGGGATCTTGGGCATGCACGCACACGCGCCTGGCGTAAGTTTAAGCTGCCCAGTCCAGGACTTGAACTGCGGTCGACTACGTGGGAGTCCAGCAACATAGCCATTACGCTAACTGCTGGTCCCATGTTACCATATTTTTCAATTTGACCAGAGAGACAGAGTAAAAGAGAGAGACAAAGTGAGAAAGCAAGCAGCCAAGTCCAGGACTCGAACTGTGGTTGGCCATGTGGGAGTCCAGCACCCTTAACCACCACAACACCGGCTTTAAGCTATATTCAAATTTTCATTATTGTAAGAATTGTCACAGTGATTTTTTGCTAGAAATGTTTATTTACTTTAGAACCCTGTGGCACTGCTGGTGGGAATGATGGTAGGGTGATTTCACAAAAAATAAAAAATAGGACTATCTCATGATTCAGCAGTTCTTCTTCTGGGTATATAACTAAAAGAATTAAAACTAGAATGTCAAAAATTTCTTTGTACACTCATGTGCATAACAGTGTCATTCACAATAGCTAAAACATGGAAGCAGCCCAAGTGGATATCAATGGATGAATGGATAAGCAAAATGTGTTATAAACATACAGTGGAATAGTATTCAGCTTTTAAAAGGAAAGTAATTCTGACATATGCTACAACATGAATAAAACTTGAGTACATTGTGAAATAAGCCAGTCACAAAAAGACAAACACCAGAGGCAGAATGCTGTTGCAGTGGTAAAACATGCCTTTCCTTCCAGGCAGACCCACATGGGAAGATTGCTCACTTGCATCCAGAGACCTCCCAGAGTACACTGGGCGTGTGTACTCAGACCCACGCTGGCTGAAGCTGGGGTTAGATCATGAAGTCAGGGCCAGATCAGGAGTGTTGAATCTCTGTCCTCTGTTTCTCTCACTCATGGAAGGTTTTTTGTTTGTTTTTTTTAACGGGGGAAGAAAGTGGCACGGTAGTAAAGCACAATATCCTTAGAGGCTGAACTATGTGGGAAGATGGCCAGTTTCCAACAGAGGCCTCTCAGCACATGCAGGGCAGATACTTGTCCAGGATCCTGGGGGGCTGAAGCTAGCAGTAAGTGGGGGTGTCAAGTCCTACTGCAAGTGCTATCTCTCTCTCGCTCTGTCTCTCTCCAGTCATGGAGTAGAGTACATGTGTGAATTTAAAAAAATAACACAAGCACTGTATGATTCTGCTTATATGAGATACTTAGAGTAGTCAGAGTCTCAGAACGCAGGACACATTTGAACACAGGACACAGTGCTCTTGTTATTCCTGGCAAGAGACCCTCACAGTCTGTGATCTGATGGGCACTTAAAGGCACATTCATCAAAAAAGTCTTCCTCACTCCCTTTATGCCTGAAGTTCCAACACTTACTACTTCTTTCAGGTAAAGGCATTGGCATTCTTTCCTAAAATGTGTGTCAGAACACTGCAATAGCAGGTTATAGTAAATTACAAAAGAGAAAAGACAAACAATAAATGTATGAAAAGGTTCTCTGCCTCAGTAACAATTGTAACATATACATACCTTTCAAATTTTTCGTTTCTAGTAAAATACACATATAAAGTTTATTGTGTTAACCATTTTAAGTGTACAATTTAATGGTGTTAAATACATTTTAGTGTGAAACCATCACTACATCCATCTCCATAACTCTTTCCATCTTCTAAAGTGGAAACTCTATATCCCTTAAAGAGTAACTCCCCAGGACCAGCAGGTGGTGTAGTGGTTAAGGTGCTGGATTTCCATGTGACTGACCATGGTTCGAGTCCTGGACTGGAAACTTGAAACATACAGAGCACGTGTGCATGAGTGCACAAAACCCTGAGAGGAGAATGGAAGAGAAAGGATTGTGGCATGGTCTTGGGGGGTGATTTATCATTTTCTTTCTCTCTGTCTCTCTGGCAAGTACACATACTCTATGGCAAAGATCTCTCTCTAAAAACATAATAACTCCCCACTCCTCCTTTCCTCCACCCCTGGAAACCACCATTCTACTGTCTAAATGATGTTTTTTATTACCAGAGGACACATGCCAGAGAGAGAGAGAGCTCCTCAATGGGGCAAGGTCACACTACAATAATTGCTCTTCTGTTTCTCCATCCTGTCAAGATTTGATGCACACATGTACAAGTACCTGGTATGTTTTTCAAGCCACTGGTACCAGGATTTGAACCACAATCATATGAAGTCCAGCTCCCCATGCACAGGGCTTAACTCCTGTGCTGCAGAGCCAGACCAGACTCTGGGATTCTGACTACTCTAAGTATCTCAGATAAGCGGAATCATACAGTGCTTGTGTTATTTTTTTAAATTCACACATGTACTCTACTCCATGACTGGAGAGAGACAGAGCGAGAGAGAGATAGCACTTGCAGTAGAGACTTGACACCCCAACTTACTGCTAGCTTCAGCCCCCCAGGATCCTGGACAAGTATCTGCCCTGCATGTGCTGAGAGGTCTCTGTTGGAAACTGGCCATCTTCCCACATAGTTCAGCCTCTCAGGATATTGTGCTTTACTACCATGCCGCTTTCTTCCCCCGTTAAAAAAACACACAAAAAACCTTCCATGAGTGAGAGAAACAGAGACAGAAGAAATGGTGGAAATGGAGATTCCTCCTTCAGCTGAATTTCTACTGTAATATAAGGATTTGGGAAAATCAGTGTATATGTCTATTAAATTTTTGCCTTGTCTTCAAAGTTATCTCTCATAATATTTGCTGGAAAATATTTATGACCAATTTAGTGACCTCAGACATTTTATTTATGGTTCACATGTCACTATGCTATCTATTATCCCCACAGGAATTTTAAATACACATGTTATAAAAGAATTTACTTATTTCAAATAACAATTTAAAAACCAGTTCAATTTCTGAAGATTTTCAAAACCTATATTTAACCTGAATATTTAACACAATTTATTTCCCAAACTGCACTCTATCTTTCTGAGGTCTTTAATACTTCAAGATAAAATAAGACAGTTTCAAGTAGGAATCTAAAACACACTTGTAGAACCCTTTTATGCCACAATTCACAGTGGCTTTGTTGATCTCAAAGGTACTACAATAAATCTGATTTTCATGCCATAAACACCATTATTCTGAGCTATTGGAAGATTAGTAGGTGAGAATCTGGGTAGTGTTGTTTCTAAGCAAAAATGGAAAAGCAAAATTTCAGGATCGATTTTTGTCAGATACGTGAACACCCGTTCTATAGAATTCAGCTCCTGTTTTGACAGCTTATTGAATACTCTCTCAACTTTTCCCGCCTGGTAATGTCTCCCCTTAATTAATACCCATTCTCTGTTCACATTCTCTGTTCTATCTGTTTTGATAGAACAGCAGTAGTTGTTAACACAACACTCATAATCCCAATTGTTCAGGTATGTATTTTGTCTGTTATGTATAAGTTTCAAATATTAAATATTGCCCAAAGATAAAAGTAAGGTAGAATTATTAGAAATAAAATTAAGTTTTATAATGGGAGTAAGAATTCCGTCTGCATTTCCCTTGTTTCCCATTTCCTTATGGTGGTATCAAACTCCACAAAACATTATATATTCCTTTTTTTTGGTATGAGTAAGACTGTAAGAATTGGATTTTAGAGGTTTCATTGGACTTGATGGATTTAAAACAAAACAGAATTTAGTTACTTGGTGGAACTGAGGAACAACTTTTTAAAATAATGCGAATAACAGACATCAAATGATATCACATATTCAAATGTAATTTTTCCCTTGGAGTGTGAAGTAATTTAGTGATACAGCCTTTCAACTTTTGTGCAATGTTCTTCTAAATTATTAACACATTACAAAAGCATCAGGAATCTCAAAAGTAACTATAAAGTATCAAGTTTCACTGGAGGATTTGAGGACAGTGAATGCTATAGATCTTCACATGCATTTTAAACAGTCCTTCGTATGTGAAGGACTAACAGATGATGTAATGGTTACCTTGCTGGATTCCCATGTAGTCAACTGTGGTTCAAATCCCAGACCTGATGACTTAAACCTCATGCCAGACCCATGTGCATGCATGCCCAAAATCCTGAGAGGAGAATGGAGGAGAAGGAATTGCGGTGTGGCCATCCCCCCTGGGGGATGATTTGTCACTTTCTGTCTCTGCCTTTCTCTGTCTGTTCAGCAAGTACATGCCCCCTACAACAAAAATCCCTCTAAGAAAAAAGAAAAAAAAAAAAAGTCATATGTGGGGCCGGCAGATGATGTAGCAGTTACATCTCTGTATTCCCATATGGCCAACCACAGTTCGAGTCTGGATCCGGAGGCTTTAAACTCACACCAGGCACATATGTGTGCATGCCCAGGACCCCGGGAAGAAAGTGGAGAAGGGACTGTGGAATGGCCATTTCCCTGGGGGGGGGGGATTTCCCACTTTCTCTCTCACTGTCTCTGTCTCTCCCGCTCTCTCCAGTGAGCACATGCACCCTAAGGCAAAAAAAAAAAAAAAAAAAAAAAAAAAAAAAAAAAAAAAAAAAAAAAAAACTCTTAAAAAAAAGTCATACATGTGCAGTAATAAAATTTTACAATATGAAAAATTTTCAAATTTCTTCTAATATTCGAACAAATATTTTTATTTTTATTGTCCTACGAAATTTCTTTATCACATGACAATGACATATCACAAGCATTTTCCTGTGCTACAATATTTTATTCAAAACCATTGTTTCAGTTTCTGAGTAAAATGCTGCAAATTCTGAAAGTTTACTTAATTATTTCCCTATAACTAAGCTTTGACTTGCTTCATCTTTTAAAAAAATATTAAATAACACTCTGGGTCAGTGGATGGCATGGTGGTTAGGGTTCTAGATCCCATGTGGCTGACTCTGTGGCTTGAGTTCCACATGCGGCAGCATGATATACATGCCAGGTGCCGGTGCGTGTGCCAACATCCCAAGAGACAGAGAAGAAGGGATTGTGCCGTGGCCAACACTCCTAAGGACTGATTTGTCACTTTCTCACTTTCTATGTCTCTATCTGTCTCTCTCTAGCAAGCACACAAGCCCTATGGCAGAAATCCAAAAATAAATAAACTGAGAGTACTTAAAAAAAATCATAATGGCTGTAGTCTTAATCCCAATTTTAGTATTGCTTTAAGATAAATTTCTTAAAGTGTAATTATTGGCTTAAAGTGTATAAATATATGCACGCGTAAAGCCAGTATATACACACACATATCCTGTGTTCTAAAAGATAAAATATATATATATTCTTATAATATGTGTGTTGTATGTATGTAGGTATGCATATATACATACGTGCACAAATATGAGGACTTCAAAAAGTTTATTGAAAACTGAATTAAAGAACAAGTTTATTTTAGTGTAAAATCATGTAGAAATCTATGCATAGTTTTCCATATTATGCATTTTCCATTAACTTTTTGAAGGCCCCTCATACGGAGATAGAGAGAGGAAAGGGAATGAATTTGCATTC
>NW_006205007.1:1943394-1955103 GCF_000334495.1 Tupaia belangeri chinensis
CTGCTGGCAGTGTATAAACTGAATTCCAAATTGAATAGAACCACTGAATCCATTGGAAGTTATAATGTTTTTTAGCTTGTTTACTTGGTTGGGCACAAAAGGAGTACATCCAATTCCTAATTTACATTTATTTGATTATTATATTTATACATTACAGTAAAGATTTGACTTAAAATAACTCATTATACATTTGACCAATAAGAAAAATATGAAAATGCAAACAATATGAGTTATTTATTAACTGTGACCAAAATTACATTGAAAATTACTGAAGCTGCCAACCTTGTCCCTAAAACAAATAAAAAACTATCTGCTCATAAGTCTATTTGGGGAGAAAAAAAGGACATTATTTCAAAGCAACTGGCTTATTTCCTAATTTTTCCAACTTTAATTGCATTATTCTTAAAATTCATTTTAGTTTTACGTTAGGATCAAAAGCTATTTTGCTTTTTTTTTTTTAAATCAAGAGCTACTAATAGAAAATAAAAATCAAGACTTTATTCAAAAAGAAGACAAGTCTTTTTAAGAAAATGTAAGAATTTATTTTTATTGATTATAGATTATTAAAGAAGAAAAAGTTTGAATGCTCTGCAGAGACAACAGCTACTTAAATACAATATTTAATTTGACATCATGGTCAGTTTAAAAAATAAAGATGGGAAGGTCAGAAGAAAGGGAAGATAAAATGAAAAAAAAAAGACAAAAGGCAAAAATGGAGGAAAAGGTGAGACAAATAGAAGAAATACAGCAATAGTCAAGGAAAAGGAGAAACATAAATACAGAGTGATAAAGCAAGAAGAATAGACAGACGTATGGTTAAAGATTGAGGGGAACTATTAATTTGAGGCCAAAGAAAGTTCCCCTGGTCATACGGTGGAGCGTGCTGGGATATGTAGCCCTGACTGTTAACTTTTGTGATTACTATTTTCAAATTCTGACTCAGTGTCCTAATATTGATGAACTATTGAACAGTTCATATTAGCACAAGATCATAAGTAGCTTTCCATAACAATCTTTGAATAAATAATGACCTAATTCACTAAGGTAAGAACTGTCTGTTTAAAGGTGTGGTTGAGAGAAAGGAGAGGTATCTGCAAATGAGTCAAAATCAGCTGGGGCTTACTATAGAATAGCCAATCTAAGCAATTCTTAAGGACTATGACCAGTCTACCTTACACAGTTTTTTGCACAAGTACCTTCTGGACAAGTATTGTTGCCCAATTCCACTAAAATGAAGAGAAAAATAATCTTTCCATCAACTTGAAACAATAGTGAAACACAGGTTAATTTTATTTTTGTATTATTTTTTCCATTAACTATATTTTTTACATTAAGTATGGATTTTTTTCTTTCCAAAGAAAGAAATGAGACCAGGGAAATCTCATTTTCATTGCATTAATATGGCGTGCCATTCTTGGAGGGAAACTGTAGGTGTTGCTGAAGCTACATAGCTGAAAAAGCTAAGCTAGGCCTCCGATTCTTTGGCTTATCACAGTTCTATTTTAGCCCTGTCCTCCTCTTCCTACTCAAATTCTGTACCCTAGCATGTGTTTGGATATGCTGCATCCTCCAGTTCTTCACACTAAATATACTCTCAGAAACCATGAGCAAAACTTACAGATGAGTCATTCTCTCTGGAAGACTCAGCTCTGTGGTGGACAGCTAGTAAATTGGAATAAATTCAGTTGGATAAGGAGGAGTATAGACAACAGTAGTTGGTTCATTGTGTTCTGCAAAGGAAGCCAAGGCAGAGTGAAGGTGGGTGGTTTCAGAGTAAATTGAAGCAAATGCTCATATTACATTTTACAGAAAAATTGGTTAAAGAGACAATACTCTAAAGATAATGCTCTAAGGCTTAGAATTTGTGTTCCCTCACTTGTTTGAGGGGTTGGGCACTTTTTTTTTTTTTGTAGTTGCTGTTATCCTTTCAACAGTTCTCAGAGCATAATTTGTTTCCACTCTTTTTGTTCTATGAGTGAAAAGGTCAAAGCCCTTTGACATGGCATGAGCTGTTCAGTGCACCAGGGGAAACGTCACCAGCAGTGCTGGACTTAAAACAACATCAGGGCAACCAGAGTCAAACACAGGAAGTGTTGTTCTAACCCCCAGAGAATGCTGGCTTTGTTTATTAGCCAACTTACATCTTGTTGAATTGCTAAGTGCTTCTGTCTTGAATGAGCAGATATATCAGAGACTCCAGACCCAGATGAGGTATTTGTAGGCATGATATAACAGCATCAGTCTCCTAAAGTGTCCCCTACAGGAATCTAAATACAGAGTGGCTATTTTCTTAAATGGGAAAAGTTCCATCTCAGGTCCCCATAGTCCAATACATGCTAAATGATTCTACAAATGAACAAACACTGCTTTGATGAGACAGTAAATTTAGTGGGAGAAATAATCAACTAGAAATGCAGAAAAAAATGTGCTTTTTTAATATATAAACAGTCTAATCAGGAAATGAATTACACAAGACTCTTTTTGTTTTTATCATTATTAACTTAGCCTGGGAAACACTGACCTACTCAAAATAGCACCAGAAACATTTTTATTTACATTAAATTTCTATGTGTTCAATGAGTTATTAACTGTTACTTCACTGGTATGAGATAATGTTCTAACTCCATTTTGCTGATTAATTGAGAAAGAAAGGTTAAGTGTTTTGTCTAAGGTCACTCAGCAAATCTAAACCAGAGACACATTTAGTTCCCTAAATTATTGACTTCCTGTCTATGTTTTAGATCAGTGAATCATTTTATTTATAAATATACTAGATGAAATTCAAGGTCCTAGAGAAAAATCAATTTTTTGTAGCAGTTCTCTCATTTAGAAATAGAAGAAATCTTTATAAAACACTTACCTACCCTATTCTATAGTACCAACGATAGTACTAAAGAGGAAAATTATGCAGCAAGAAAAAGGCAAAGTCCCAAATAGGTATTAAATGTCTTGGCCATACAAAGAGCCATCTCCTTGCTTTCAGTCCAAGAGCCTGGATACTTGGATTCTGTCCCAGCTTTGCCATCCTCTTAGCGGGATGGTTCTTACCCTCTCTGAGTCTAACTTTCCTAAATAGATGTAATAACATTTCCTTCCCTCAAGAAACTTATGACATCAAATGAGAATATGAACACAAAAGAGTATTTCAAAGAATATTATAAGTTGCAAAGTGCTGTACAAGTTCCATTAGTGATTGTGGTAGTGGAACTATTATAATGCTAGAAAAGAAATGGCAGGAAGCCAAATGAATAAAACAGATGTCACAGATTAGTGGTTCTTAACCATTTTATATCATTGGTCCCACTGAAAATTCAATGAAAATTATAAACTCTCTCTTCAGAAAAGTTCATATTTTGAAATACATCCAAAATTTTAAACATAATTTCAAGAGATTCCCAGACCATCTGAAATGCTGTGTGTTCATAGAAATCACATTTAGAACAATTACAGTAAAAGAAAAAGAGAAATGGCAATTTACCAAGAAAACAAGAAACATGGAAATCAAATAGCAAAATATTAGTGACATATTAGTGAATGCAACAATTTTGCAGTGTAAAGCTGTAAGAAAATGATTAAGAATCATGTGGAGATGAGATGTGGATAGACAGATTGTTGACTGAGAAATAATGTTAACATATCCTTCTCCAGGAGAGAAGGAAATTCCTTAACCATTTATGAAAATTTTAAGAGCACTCTCATAGAGATGTAGGGAGAAAACAAGAAAAGTGTGTAAGGTAGCGGGAGAGAGCCAAAGATTCTGACTGGGACAGGTGTGGGAAGGTGAAAGTGGAGGTGACCTTGTTGCCTGGCAGTCAGTCACTCAGGTTACACCACCTCAGTAGCCAACAGTAACAAACAGCACCGCCCCTGCATTCCTCTAATTCTCCATCTAAAGGCTCAGCAGGAGGCCACAATGGGACTAATTCTGGCTATACCTGGAAATAGAAAAGGGGACTTTAGCTGTCAAGATCACTCTTCATTAAAGTCATCCTGAGTGTGAACTGGTTCTGACCTTGACTCAGGCTTTCTATGAGTGACTTTTATTATCTGCTTCTGCTGCCTATGGTTATCTCTTCTATACTCAATCTAGATTGACAACTTAAATTTTAGGCATGACATCAAATTTGTTCAGAGGGGCTCCTCTCGGCTTCACTTGTCCATTTGCTTTGTGGTTGTCTCATACCCACCTTCTAGATTCATGCATCCTCTGATATATGACATCCCCAGTCTTGACTGTGCAATCAGATTCCCATTTTCTCATGACTATGAATTCATGACAGCGTCTAGTCTTTTGTTGTACTCACTTTATGTACTCACAAAGTGGTTTGATGGCTCTGAATTTATCTAAAGTTTCTGAAAATAAAATCATCAGGAAGAGTTGGAAATTGAGTTCTTCAATGCTGGACTATATTTTATGGTAAGATTACAGGTTGGTACCTTTGCTCACAGCACAAGTGTGCATGTGTGGCTGAACATCTTTCATTTCTATATTGTAACCTTGCCATGTACTGTTCATCCTAGTGCTAACTTTCTTCTCTCTGGAATTTACCAGGTTATGTGCTATGTGTGTGTGTGTGTATGTGTGTGTGTGTGTGTGTTTGTAGACAACATAAAATTTCTAATTGTGTGTTCTATTATAATAATATAAGACTTGGTTATATGTTTTTTAGCACTCACCTGTACAGGATTCCTAACTGGGAAAATATATGAAGCTTGAAGAGGGAGTTGGAGAGATGGCCAGAAAAAGTAAGGCCAGACACTTCTGATTCCACTGTTCTTCTCTCATTATTCAAAAAGAAAATCTATTTTAGAAATCATATACTTGCTCTATTATATGCAATTTTAAATAGAGAAGTTTCTTTTGAGTACAAACTATGAGAACCTCAACAGAATCTCTTGATAATCTATTCTTGTTTTATATGAATACTCAGAACTGTACAAAGAATCTGTATTTTGACAAGCATGTTATTCCATTTATGAAGAAACAAGAGATTATTTGGCATGTACTATAAAACTTTTTTTGGGAAAAAATGCATTATTTAAATGTATGACATCTATAAAAAAACTTCTTTTGGGAAAACAAATGCATTATTTAAATGTATGACATCTATAAGGTTGATAATCTACATGATTATTTCACTTGCTACTTAATCTTTGCTTTCAAATCCAGTTCATTATTTTTTACTCCATCATATAAAGCCTTTAATTTAAAATTTGAGATGTAGTGATAATAAAACATTTAGTTTTCTGGGACCAGCAGGTGGAGTGGTGACTGAGGCACTGGACTTCCATGTGGATGACTACAGTTCAAGTCTCAGATACGGTGGTTTGAGAATCATGCCAAGAATATGTGTATGCATGCCCAAGGTCTCAGGAGGAGCATGGAAAGGAGTGGGTTGGCACGACCATCTTCCCAGGGAGTGATTTCTTACTTTACCTCTTCAAGTTTTTGTCATTCTCCAGTGAGTGCATGCACCCTATGGCAAAAACCTAAAAAGATAATAATAATAGTAAAAATATTAAAAAACAAAATTTTATAAGTATTTAATTTTCCATTTCAGAAAACTAAGGATATTAAAAAAACAAAATTTTATAAGTATTTTTTTTCCGTTTCAGAAAACTAAGGTAAGTTTTATTTGAATAAAACAAGTCTCACTTTTTAAAAATAAATAATTATTACAGAGAATAGTTGTTTATAATTTTAAAAATACTTTCTAGAAAGCTTAGTAAATATTTCACTAACCTTTTCCACTAAAACAGTCCAAGTTTATCTTAAGTAGCATTATTTGAGAGTAATATGATGAATATATGGGTTACAAAATTTATATGGGATAGGAGCAAGGCTTATGTTTTTTGAGAATACTGATTTGAATTGGAAAATAGCACAATAATATCATGATGTTTGTATTAACTTGTTCTTATATTGTCAGACCTGAAAACAAGAAGATAGTTGTTTGGCAACAACTTCAGTTATCACTTATTCATTTGGAACAATCTGAGGAAAAATTTGTCATGTTGAAAATCTCTAATTTCTAATGCATGGTGTGGGACAAATAAAGGGAACATTTGTGTTGCATATATAGGACTATGGTATAAGATCCGACTCCATCCTTTTAGTCAATTATTTGTTCATCCATCTAGGTATTCATTAATTCTGTTAACTCATAAGTATTTAGTGCCTCCTATGTCTGGATGAACTGCAAGACTCTAGGAAAAATTTGTCATGCTGAAAATCTCTAATTTCTAATGCATGGTGTGGGACAAATAAAGGGAACATTTGTGTTGCATATATAGGACTATGGTATAAGATCCGACTCCATCCTTTTAGTCAATTATTCGTTCATCCATCTAGGTATTCATTAATTCTTTTAACTCATAAATATTTAGTGTCTCCTATGTCTGGATGAACTGCAAGACTCTAGAAATATGGAGATAAATCAGACATATTTCCTGCCCTCAAAGAACTTGAGTATTATTATAGGAAGATAAGTAAATGTTATAATAGCTTGAATAATAACAAGTGCTATTGCTTAGAAGGGTATTTATGGCTAATTCTGAATAGAAGAAGGAAAAATGAGAAGATGGTCTTGAAAAAAGTGGTTATTGCACAGCCTTGAATAGAAGCATTTTAAATATAAGATTATCAATGTTTTTATTTTAAAAGCATTTTTGGTTGGATATTCTATTACTTGCAGTCCAAAGTCTGCTGATTCATGTTTTAATCGATTACATTATAAAATTGTTCTTTTTGTAGGTCCAAATATGTCCAATATCAGCAATTTCATGTACTCCAACCTCAAAGCTAATAGAACAAGATTAGAATTTTAAATAAGGTATTAACATGGTTATGAGTTTTATCTTAGAATGATCATATTGATAACAGAATGTAAGAGAGATTTATGAGGGGACTAAAACAATAAGCAAAGAGATTAAATAAAAGACTATTTAAATAGTTTGAGAACTAATGGATCGTAAATTAAAACAAGAACAGCAAGGTATAAGGGTAAAGGGGTGTAGGTGGGAAAGATGTTAAGGAGGTAGAATAGTCTGATAACTGTATTAAGGTACAGAAGCAATGGGTTTATACAACAAGTAAGAAGGGATTTATTGAGAGAATTGCTCGTGTAATTTTGGCTGCCTGCAAGTTTCAAATTTGGCTGCCTGCAAGCTGGTAGCATGGTTCAGTCCAGGTCCAAAGGCCTCAGAAGCATAGACTGATGATAGAAATCAAAGTTCAGAGCTGAAAGTCTGACAACCCAGAAGGCTGCTTCTGTAAATAGTGGAGTACAAAAGAGATGAGCCTTGACTTCTAAAGTACATGGAAACAGAGTAAGTCTACTTTGTTCTGTCTTATAAGGGACCCATTCATCTTCTGTATTTATTCTCTGGGTCCCTTGTTGATTAGATCACGTCAACCCATATAGAGAGCAGACCTTCCATATCTGTCCCATGTTAATCCCTCCTGGAAACACTCCTACAGTCATACCCAACGTAATGCCATTTCTTAGTCCAGTTAACATGACACCTAAAACTAACCATTGTAGTAACATTAAGATTTAGTTATTTCTTCTATACCCACTAGAAAGATTATTTTGTCTCAAGTAGATCATTATTTTATCCAGTACAATTGATTATTGGTTCTCATTTCTATATTTGACTCAAAACACTCATTGGCTTGGGCAAACCCTGGTTCTTTCACATTAATTGAAACTGCTCCATCTATTCTTTTCTTCTGACAATATTAATATCATCTCTTAGTGACTTAGTATTTAGGGCTAATTGTCTATACCACATACCTCATTGCTCAAAGATATACAACTTTGTTTTGTTATTTGGAGATGAGGGACATACAAAAGGGTGAGCCTTCCCCAAAGGAAGTGTAAGTTCTTTGTATCCAGAAACAGGTTCCTGCTTTCTGCTTCTAGTCTTTATAATACCTGGCATTGACCTACATGAAGAGAGCAGAACTGATTACAATTGCGGCAGCAGATCAGATGCATCCGCATGACAAAGTGCAAGAACATTTTAAAAAAATGTTGATTAGTTGTAGGAAGAGGTGATAGCTATAACATTTCAACCCTGCCTGCCCAGTCTCTTCTTGGCAGAAGCCATGCAGCCAACATGTGCAGAATATGGGAAACTGCCTCTCATGTCTAAGCAAGGCTTGGCTGAGAAGAGCTGCAAGCAAGGCTGCAGCCATGAGCTCAAGGTTTCAACTGTGTCGTTGTACTGGTTTGTGCTTTCAATCTCTCTGCTATGGACTTTACTGTTGTTATAGTACCCTGGTACCCCATAAGGGTAAAATAACACTCCCAGCCTTACTGTAACCTTTACAATAATCCTGAAGGAATGCGAATCCCTAAGGCGGTGGCAAACGTGAACAGGAATTACTCCCGTGAGACTCACCCCACCCACCTGGAAAATGTCAATAAAGAATGCTGCATTCACTTCTACTGGGGATCACATAGATAGCATTAGAAAGGTTTGAGTTAATGGAAAGCTACTAAATTGGAAAAATGACGTCAGTAACTGGGAGGGGCTCAGGGACTAATCCTCAAGGTACTGATACCCCAAACAAAGACCATGGGTAACCTTTTTTATTTTTTTATTTTTTTTGAGAGGTTTTCGCTATAGGGCACATGCCCTGGCCAGACAGACAGAGAGATATAGAGACAGAAAGCGAGAAATCACCCCCCAGGGGGGATGGTCATGCCGCAGTCCCTTCTACTTCATTCTCCTCTTGGGATCTTGGGCATGCATGCACACGCGCTTGGCATGAGCTTGGCATGAGTTCTAAGCCACCGGGTCCGGGACGCGAACTGCAGTCGACTATGTGGGAGTCCAGCGACATAGCCATTTGGCTAACTGCTGGTTCCCAAGGTCACCTTTGATCTCAGGACAAGGAAGGATTGCCATTCTCTGAGCCATAGCCATTGTATATATAGAACAGCACTCAGAAGGTCTCAAGTACACAATAACCTTTAGGTCAGTCATTAAGCTGCTTACTCCAGAGATAATATAAATATTCCACTTCAGTATATATTAACCTTATCTTTACTTAACCAGAAAGGATTTCTGTCTAGGCCTTTGTAACTGGCAATCCACTGCCACCCTAACCTGAGGCTGAAGTTGTCAAGCTGGCCTGGGGCTGAAGTTATCAAGCTGGCCTAGGACTGATGTTATCAAGATTCCTGAAAGCCCCCTCACCCAAAAGACCTTTCCCGGTAATCAAGATCTAAGAAAAGAATGCACCAAACAAATGGACTCCCTCGTCCTGAGGATTATGACTGTTTATACCTAAGCAAAACAGGCATCATGTTTTATGATATCGTTCCTATGCTATGAATACTCTACTTTTTAGAGTAAAATCTTTTACTTCCCCTCACCCCTCCTACTCCTGTAAAATTCTCTCAATAATAAATATGTATGTCTCCTAGCCATTGAGGCTGCAGTATTAAGCTTGCTCTGACTGTAGTCAGTGGAGAACATGCTGAAGGGCATCAAGGTCTCTGCCTGAATTTTTTATCGCCCGCATCACCTTCCTACAAGCTTCAACCCACCCCGGCTGGAGCAGGTCTCTGGCATCTTCTGATACCAAGTTCAGAACCATGCTATATGATTCTGACCATGAGGTATCAGACATCTGCCACACTGTCACAATCCTTAGGCTTAGTCTATTTGAAAATTAAATAAGAAAACTTAGAATCTGACATATACTTTATAACTCAAAGATCTTTAGTATTTGTATGAATTAATCTGAGATTAGGAATGACTGTTAGTTTAAATTTTAAGGATTCTTTTAAGTAGCAAACATTTTGCTTTCAGAAAACCATAGCAAATTCAAATAGCATCAACATCCATCCAATTTGGAACACTATTTTTATGTACTTATCTAGAATTGAGCTTACATATTTTATTGATATATGATTTTCTTCTCAGATTCATTATACAAGAAAAAAGATAACTACATATTTTATTGATATATGATTTTCTCAGATTCATTATACAAGAAAAAAGATAAGAGGAATATATATTATTTAATAGAATTGAACAATTTAACATGTGTTCCATTTTTTTGTTATTGTGGTTGTTTATCATTTGTGACAACTATACAAATGTGACAGTTAAACATTGAAATTTTTGATTTTTTGAACTAATAATAGAAATTCTTCTTTGTTCTTATTTAGAAAGAGACAAATCTATGATTCTAAAAATCTTCCAATAGTTTGCTTTATAGCTACTCATATCATTTTACCTTTTAGATACAGTTAGCTATACTGCATATGAAACTGCAAAATTTGAAAGATGAAAATGATCTATTCAAATTATGTGCTATTATACACACAGGTTAATAACAGTAATTAAAAAAATAATTATGCAACCACATGCCACTCAAAGAAGTCATTTAAATTATGTAAATCAAGCATAAGGTCATGTAATGCTAAGAGAAAAAAAGTTAAAATATGCAAAATCGTGTACTTTTTGTTGGTGGTTCCAATATTAGAAATGTTCATATCATAAGTATATAGTGTGCATCTCATTTTTGAACTCTCGTACCATAAAATCAAGTTAATTTTTCTTATATTGTTGGGTACTCTGAAATTTGAGTGGTACACAACTTTACGGATGGGCTGATTTCATAAAAAGAGAAGAATGTTTATTTTGTTTTGAGCAATTTATTTTTTTTTAATATTGGGTTGTTTTCTAGTTAGAGAAAAATAATACCTTATAATGATATTTGGTAGACATACAAAACTATAAGATATAAAATAAAAATCATCTCTAATACTACTATTTAAAATAAGCATCATATCCTTTTTAGTGCAATTTCTTTCCCTCCTTTTTAAAGCTTTTTTTTTCTATAATACGTATTAGACTTTGTTCTTGTCTGGATCATTTTTTTTTTTTTTTTTTTTTTTGGTACTTTGTTTAATATTATGAGCATTTCAATACTACATCATGAGCTTTTCCCCAGATGTTTCTTTTTTCTTTTTTTTCTTTTTTTTTTTAGACTTTTTTTGCTATAGGGTGTGTGTGCTTGCCAGAAAGAGAGAGAGAGACAGAGAGACAGAGAGACGAAAAGCGAGAAAAACACCCCCCCTCCCCGGGGGGTGGCCATGCCACAATCTCTTCTCCTCCATTCTCTTCTCAAGATCTTGGGCACGCATGCACACGCGCCTGGAGTGAGTTTAAGCCATCAGTTTAACTTGAACCGTGGTCGACTACATGCGACTCCAGCAAGACAGCCATTCCGACATCTGCTGGTCCCACCAGATGTTTCTTGAAACTGGAATCTTTTTTTAATTTTTTTTTTGAGAGATTTTCGCTATAGGGCGCGTGCGCTCGCCAGACAGACAGAGAGAGACATAGAGACAGAAAGCGAGAAATCACCCCCCCCAGTGGGGATGGTCACGCTGCAATCCCTTCTCCTCCATTCTCCTCTCAGGATCTTGGGCACGCATGCACACGCACCCGGCGTGAGTTTTAAGCCACCCGATCCGGGATGCGGACTGCGGTCGACTACGTGGGAGTCCAGCGACATAGCCATTACGCTAACTGCTGGTTCACAAAACTAGAATCTTTTTAAATAAGTTTTATTGTATTTTAATTTCTTATATATATTCAATCACTATACATCACTTAGTAAAGTGAATTTTCCCAACATGAATACACTTCTGGGACCAGCAGTTAGTGTAATCGCAAAGCTTC